>NW_018745090.1:0-229293 GCF_001683475.1 Chenopodium quinoa
AATTAGCTTTGTTGAATGCATTAGACTTTAATTTGAATCAAAAAGCTTTGTTTTGAATGTGTTTGACTTTCATTTGATTCAACTAGCTTTGTTTGAATGTGTTTGACTTTCATTTGATTCAATCAGCTTTGTTTGAATGTGTTTTACTTTCATTTGATTCAATTAGCTTTGTAGAATGCATTTGACCTTCATTTGATTAAATTAGCTTTGTTGAATGCATTAGACTTTAATTTGAATCAAAAAAGCTTTGGTTCACAGTGTTTTGACTTTCATTTGATTCAATTAGCTTTATTGAATGCACTTGACTTTCATTTGATTCAAAAAGATTTGTTTGAATGTGTTTTACTTTCATTTGATTCAATTAGCTTTGCTTGAATGTGTTTTACATTCATTTGATTCAATTAGCTTTATTGAATACATTTGACTTTCATTTGATTCAAAAAGATTTGTTTGAATGTATTTTACTTTCATTTGATTCTATTAGCTTTGCTTGAATGTGTTTGACTTTCATTTAATTTAATTAGCTTTATTGAACGCATTTGACATTCATTTGATTTAAAAAGATTTGTTTGAATGTGTTTGACATTCATTGGATTCAATTAGATTTGTTTGAATGTGTTTGACTTTAATTTAATTCAAAAAGCTTTGTTTGAATGTGTTTGACTTTCATTTTATTCAATTAACTTTGTTTAGATGTGTTTGACTTTCATTTGATTCAATTAGCTTTGTACAATGCATTTGACTTTCATTTGATTAAATTAGCTTTGTTGAATGTATTTGACTATCATTAGATTCAGAAATATTTGTTTGAATGTGTTTTACTTTCATTTGATTTAATTAGCTTTGTTTAAATGTGTTTGACTTCATTCGATTAAATTAGCTTTGTTGAATGCATTTGACTTTCATTTGATTCAAAAAGCATTGTTTGAATGTGTTTGACTTTCATTTGATTCAATTAGCTTTGTTTGAATTTGTTTGACTTTCATTCGATTAAATTAGCTTTGTAGAATGCATTTGACTTTAATTTGATTCAAAAAGCTTTATTTGAATGTGTTTGACTTTCATTCAAATAAATTAGGTTTGATGAATGCATCTGACTTTCATTTGATTCAAAAAGCTCTGTTTGAATGTGTTTGACTTTCATTTGATTCAATTAGATTTGCTGGAATATTTTTGACTTTCATTTGATTAAATTAGCTTTGTTTAATTGTGTTTGACTTTTATTTGATTCAATTAGCTTTGTAGAATGCATTAGACTTTAATTTGAATCAAAAAGCTTTGGTTGACTGTGTTTGACTTTAGTTTGATTCAATTAGCTTTATTGAATGCATTTGACTTTTCTTTGATTCAAAAAGCTCTGTTTGAATGTGTTTCACTTTCATTTGATTCAATTAGCTTTGCTTGAATGTGTTTGACTTTCATTTGATTAAATTAGCTTTGTTGAATGTATTTGACTTTCATTTGATTTAGAAAGCTTTGTTTGAAAGTGTTTACCTTGCATTTGATTTAATTAGCTTTGTTTGAATGTGTTTGACTTTAATCTGATTCAAAAATCTTTGTTTGAATGTGTTTGACTTTCATTTGATTCAATCAACTTTGTTTGAATGTGTTTTACTTTCATTTGATTTAATTAGCATTGTTTAAATGTGTTTGACTTTTATTTGATTCATAAAGCTTTGTTTGAATGTGTTTGACTTACATTTGATTCAATCAGCTTTGTTTGAATGTGTTTTACTTTCATTTGATTCAATTAGCTTTGTTTGAATGTGTTTGACTTTTATTTGATTCAAAAAGCTTTGTTTGAATGTGTTTGACTTTCATTTTATTCAATTAGCTTTGTTTGAAAGTGTTTGACTTTCATTTGATTCAATTAGCTTTGTACAATGCATTTGACTTTCAATTGATTTAATTAGCTTTATTGAATGCATTTGACATTTACTTGATTCAAAAAGTTATGTTTGAATGTTTTTCACTTTCATTTGATTCAATTAGCTTTGCTTGAATGTGTTTGACTTTAATTTGATTAAATTATCTTTGTTGAATGCATTTGACTTTCATTTGATTGAGAAAGCTTTGTTTGTAAGTGTTTGACTTGCATTTGATTTAATTAGCTTTGTTTGAATGTGTTTGACTTTAATTTGATTCAAAAATCTTTGTTTGATTGTGTTTGACTTTCATTTGATTCAACTCACTTTGTTTGAATGTGTTTGACTTTCATTTGATTCAATCAGCTTTGTTTGAATGTGTTTTACTTTCATTTGATTTAATTAGCTTTGTTTAAATGTGTTTGACTTTAATTTGATTCATAAAGCTTTGTTTGAATGTGTTTGACTTTCATTTAATTCAATCAGCTTTGTTTGAATGTGTTTTACTTTCATTTGATTCAATTAGCTTTGTTTGAATGTGTTTGACTTTTATTTGATTCAAAAAGCTTTGTTTGAATGTGTTTGACTTTCATTTTATTCAATTAGCTTTGTTTGAAAGTGTTTGACTTTCATTTGATTCAATTAGCTTTGTACAATGCATTTGACTTTCATTTGATTTAATTAGCTTTATTGAATGCATTTGACATTTATTTGATTCAAAAAGTTCTGTTAGAATGTGTTTCACTTTCATTTGATTCAATTAGCTTTGCTTGAATGTGTTTGAGTTTAATTTGAATAAATTATCTTTGTTGAATGCATTTGACTTTCATTTGATTTAGAAAGCTTTGTTTGAAAGTGTTTGACTTGCATTTGATTTAATTAGCTTTGTTTGAATGTGTTTGACTTTAATTTGATTCAAAAATCTTTGTTTGATTGTGTTTGACTTTCATTTGATTCAACTAGCTTTGTTTGAATGTGTTTGACTTTCATTTGATTTTATCAGCTTTGTTTGAATGTATTTGACTTTCATTTGATTCAATTAGCTTTGTTTGAATGTGTTTGACTTTCACTCGATTAAATTAGCTTTGTAGAATGCATTTGACTTTCATTTGATTTAATTAGATTTGTTTAAATGTGTTTGAGTTTTATTTGATTCATAAAGCTTTGTTTGAATGTGTTTTACTTTCATTTCATTCAATCAGCTTTATTTGAATGTGTTTTACTTTCATTTGATTCAAATAGCTTTGTTTGAATGTGTTTGACTTTTATTTGATTCAAAAAGCTTTGTTTGAATGTGTTTGACTTTCATTTTATTCAATTAGCTTTGTTTGAAAGTGTTTCACTTTCGTTTGATTCAATTAGCTTTGTACAATGCATTTGACTTTCATTTGATTTAATTAGCTTTGTTGAATGTATTTGTCTTTCATTTGATTCAGAAAGCTTTGTTTGAATGTGTTTTACTTTCATTTGATTTAATTAGCTTTGTTTAAATGTGTTTGACTTTTATTTGATTCAAAAAGCTTTGATTGAATGTGTTTGACTTTCATTTGATTCAATTAGCTTTGTTTGAATGTGTTTAACTTTCATTTGATTTAATTAGCTTTGTTTAAATGTGTTTGACTTTTATTTGATTCATAAAGCTTTGTTTGAATGTGTTTTACTTTCATTTGATTCAATCAGCTTTGTTTGAATGTGTTTTACTTTCATTTGATTCAATTAGCTATGTTTGAATGTGTTTGACTTTTATTTGATTCAAAAAGCTTTGTTTGAATGTGTTTGACTTTCATTTGATTCAATTAGCTTTGTACAATGCATTTGACTTTCATTTGATTTAATTAGCTTTGTTGAATGTATTTGTCTTTCATTTGATTCAGAAACCTTTGTTTGAATGTGTTTTACTTTCATTTGATTTAATTAGCTTTGTTTAAATGTGTTTGACTTTTATTTGATTCAAAAAGCTTTGTTTGAATGTGTTTGACTTTCATTTGATTCAATCAGCTTTGTTTGAATGTGTTTGACTTTGATTTGATTCGTTTAGCTTTGTAGAATGCATTTGACTTTAATTTGATTCAAAAAGCTTTATTTGAATGTGTTTGACTTTCATTCAAAACAATTAGCTTTGATGAATGCATTCGACTTTCATTTGATTCAAAAAGCTCTGTTTGAATGTGTTTGATTTTAATTTGATTCGTTTAGCTTTGTAGAATACATTTGACTTTAATTTAATTCAAAAAGCTTTATTTGAATGTGTTTGACTTTCATTCGAATCAATTAGCTTTGATGAATGCATTTGACTTTCATTTGACTCAAAAAGCTCTGTTTGAATGTGTTTGACTTTCATTTGATTTAACTAGCTTTGTTTGAATGTGTTTGACTTTCATTTGATTCAAATAGCTTTGTTTGAATGTGTTTGACTTTCATTTGATTCAATTAGCTTTGTTAAATGCATTAGACGTTAATTTGATTCAAAAAGCTTTGTTTGAATGTGTTTGACTTTCACTTGATTCAATCATCTTTGTTTGAATGTGTTTGACTTTCATTTAATTCAACTAGCTTTGTTTGAATGTGTTTGACTTTCATTTGATTTAGAAAGCTTTGTTTGAAAGTGCTTGACTTGCATTTGATTTAATTAGCTTTGTTTGAATGTGTTTGACTTTAATTTGATTCAAAAGCTTTGTTTGAATGTGTTTAACTTTAATTTGATTCAAAAAGCTTTGTTTGAATGTGTTTGACTTTAATTTGATTCAAATAGCTTTGTTTGAATGTGTTTGAATTTCATTTGATTCAATTAGCTTTATTAAATGCATTGGACTTCAATTTGACTCAAAAAGCTTTGTTTGAATGTGTTTGACTTTCATTTGATTCAAAAAGATTTGTTTGAATGTGTTTTACTTTCACTTGATTCTATTAGCTTTGATTGAATGTGTTTGACTTTCATTTGATTAAATTAGCTTTATTGAATGCATTTGACTTTCATTTGATTCAAAAATATTTGTTTGAATGTGTTTGACTTTCATTGGATTCAATTAGATTTGTTTGAATGTGTTTGACTTTCATTTGATTCAATTAGCTTTGTTGAATGCATTAGACTTTAATTTGATTCGAAAAGCTTTTTTTGAATGTGTTTGATTTTCATTTGATTCAATTAGCTTTGTTTGAATGTGTTTGACTTTAATTTGATTCAAAAAGCTTTGTTTGAACGTGTTTGACTTTCATTTTATTCAATTAACTTTGTTTAAATGTGTTTGACTTTCATTTGATTCAATTAGCTTTGTACAATGCATTTGACTTTCATTTGATTAAATTAGCTTTGTAGAATGCATTTGACTTTAATTTGATTCAAAAAGCTTTATTTGAATGTGTTTGACTTTCATTCAAATCAATTAGGTTTGATGAATGCATCTGACTTCCATTTGATTCAATAAGCTCTGTTTGAATTTGTTTGACTTTCATTTGATTCAATTAGATTTGCTTGAATGTTTTTGACTTTCATTTGATTAAATTAGCTTTGTTTAATTGTGTTTGACTTTTATTTGATTCAATTAGCTTTGTAGAATGCATTAGACTTTAATTTGAATCAAAAAGCTTTGGTTGACTGTGTTTGACTTTAGTTTGATTCAATTAGCTTTATTGAATGCATTTGACTTTTATTTGATTCAAAAAGCTCTGTTTGAATGTGTTTCACTTTCATTTGATTCAATTAGCTTTGCTTGAATGTGTTTGACTTTCATTTGATTAAATTAGCTTTGTTGAAAGCATTTGACTTTCATTTTATTTAGAAAGCTTTGTTTGAAAGTGTTTACCTTGCATTTGATTTAATTAGCTTTGTTTAAATGTGTTTGACTTTAATTTGATTCAAAAAGCTTTGTTTGAAAGTGTTTGACTTTCATTTGATTCAACTAGATTTGTTAGAATGTGTTTGACTTTTATTTGATTCAATCAGCTTTGTTTGATTGTGTTTGACTTTCATTTGATTCAATTAGCTTTGGAGAATGCATTTGACTTTCATTTGATTAAATTAGCTTTGTTGAATGCATTAGGCTTTAATTTGATTCAAAAAGCTTTGGTTCACTGTGTTTGACTATCTTTTGATTTAATTAGCTTTATTGAATGCATATGACTTTCATTTGATTCAAAAAGATTTATTTGAATGTGTTTTACTTTTATTTGATTCAATTAGCTTTGCTTGAATCTTTTTGACTTTCATTTGATTCAATTAGCTTTTTTTAATGTGTTTGACTTTTATTTGATTCAAAAAGCTTTGTTTGAACGTGTTTGACTTTCATTTTATTCAATTAGCTTTGTTTGAATGTGTTTGACTTTCATTTGATTCAATTAGCTTTGTACAATGAATTTGACTGTCATTTGATTTAATTAGCTTTGTTGAATGTATTTGACTTTCATTTGATTCAGAAAGCTTTGTTTGAATGTGTTTTACTTTCATTTGATTTAATTAGCTTTGTTTAAATGTGTTTGACTTTTATTTGATTCAAAAAGCTTTGTTTGAATGTGTTTGACTTTCATTTGATTCAATTAGCTTTGTTTGAATGTGTTTTACTTTCATTTGATTTAATTAGCTTTGTTTAAATGTGTTTGACTTTTATATGATTCATAAAGCTTTGTTTGAATGTGTTTTACTTTCATTTGATTCAATCAGCTTTGTTTGAATGTTTTTGACTTTCATTTGATTAAAGTAGCTTTATTGAATGCATTTGACTTTCATTTGATTCAAAAAGATTTGTTTGAATGTGTTTGACTTTCAATTGATTCAATTAGATTTGTTTGAATGTGTTTGACTTTCATTTGATTCAATTAGCTTTGTTGAATGCATTAGACTTTAATTTGATTCAAAAAGCTTTTTTTGAATGTGTTTGATTATCATTTGATTCAATTAGCTTTGTTTGAATGTGTTTGACTTTAATTTGATTCAAAAAACTTTGTTTGAACGTGTTTGACTTTCATTTTATTCAATTAGCTTTGTATAAATGTGTTTGACTTTCATTTGATTCAATTAGCTTTGTACAATGCATTTGACTTTCATTTGATTAAATTAGCTTTGTATAATGCATTTGACTTTAATTTGATTCAAAAAGCTTTATTTGAAAGTGTTTGACTTTCATTCAAATCAATTAGGTTTGATGAATGCATCTGACTTCCATTTGATTCAAAAAGCTCTGTTTGAATGTGTTTAACTTTCATTTGATTCAATTAGATTTGCTTGAATGTTTTTTACATTCATTTGATTAAATTAGCTTTGTTTAATTGTGTTTGACTTTTATTTGATTCAATTAGCTTTGTAGAATGTATTAGACTTTAATTTGAATCAAAAAGCTTTGGTTGACTGTGTTTGACTTTAGTTTGATTCAATTAGCTTTATTGAATGCATTTGACTTTTATTTGATTCAAAAAGCTCTGTTTGAATGTGTTTCACTTTCATTTGATTCAATTAGCTTTGCTTGAATGTGTTTGACTTTCATTTGATTAAATTAGCTTTGTTGAAAGCATTTGACTTTCATTTGATTTAGAAAGCTTTGTTTGAAAGTGTTTACCTTGCATTTGATTTAATTAGCTTTGTTTGAATGTGTTTGACTTTAATTTGATTCAAAAAGCTTTGTTTGAAAGTGTTTGACTTTCATTTGATTCAACTAGATTTGTTAGAATGTGTTTGACTTTTATTTGATTCAATCAGCTTTGTTTGATTGTGTTTGACTTTCATTTGATTCAATTAGCTTTGGAGAATGCATTTGACTTTCATTTGATTAAATTAGCTTTGTTGAATGCATTAGACTTTAATTTGATTCAAAAAGCTTTGGTTCACTATGTTTGACTATCTTTTGATTTAATTAGCTTTATTGAATGCATATGACTTTCATTTGATTCAAAAAGATTTATTTGAATGTGTTTTACTTTTATTTGATTCAATTAGCTTTGCTTGAATCTTTTTGACTTTCATTTGATTCAATTAGCTTTTTTTAATGTGTTTGACTTTTATTTGATTCAAAAAGCTTTTTTTTGAACGTGTTTGACTTTCATTTTATTCAATTAGCTTTGTTTGAATGTGTTTGACTTTCATTTGATTCAATTAGCTTTGTTGAATGCATTAGACTTTAATTTGATTCAAAAAGCTTTTTTTGAATGTGTTTGATTATCATTTGATTCAATTAGCTTTGTTTGAATGTGTTTGACTTTATTTTGATTCAAAAAGCTTTGTTTGAACGTGTTTGACTTTCATTTTATTCAATTAGCTTTGTATAAATGTGTTTGACTTTCATTTGATTCAATTAGCTTTGTACAATGCATTTGACTTTCATTTGATTAAATTAGCTTTGTATAATGCATTTGACTTTAATTTGATTCAAAAAGCTTTATTTGAAAGTGTTTGACTTTCATTCAAATCAATTAGGTTTGATGAATGCATCTGACTTCCATTTGATTCAAAAAGCTCTGTTTGAATGTGTTTTACTTTCATTTGATTCAATTAGATTTCCTTGAATGTTTTTTACTTTCATTTGATTAAATTAGCTTTGTTTAATTGTGTTTGACTTTTATTTGATTCAATTAGCTTTGTAGAATGTATTAGACTTTAATTTGAATCAAAAAGCTTTGGTTGACTGTGTTTGACTTTAGTTTGATTCAATTAGCTTTATTGAATGCATTTGACTTTTATTTGATTCAAAAAGCTCTGTTTGAATGTGTTTCACTTTCATTTGATTCAATTAGCTTTGCTTGAATGTGTTTGACTTTCATTTGATTAAATTAGCTTTGTTGAAAGCATTTGACTTTCATTTGATTTAGAAAGCTTTGTTTGAAAGTGTTTACCTTGCATTTGATTTAATTAGCTTTGTTTGAATGTGTTTGACTTTAATTTGATTCAAAAAGCTTTGTTTGAAAGTGTTTGACTTTCATTTGATTCAACTAGATTTGTTAGAATGTGTTTGACTTTTATTTGATTCAATCAGCTTTGTTTGATTGTGTTTGACTTTCATTTGATTCAATTAGCTTTGGAGAATGCATTTGACTTTCATTTTATTAAATTAGCTTTGTTGAATGCATTAGGCTTTAATTTGATTCAAAAAGCTTTGGTTCACTGTGTTTGACTATCTTTTGATTTAATTAGCTTTATTGAATGCATATGACTTTCATTTGATTCAAAAAGATTTATTTGAATGTGTTTTACTTTTATTTGATTCAATTAGCTTTGCTTGAATCTTTTTGACTTTCATTTGATTCAATTAGCTTTTTTTAATGTGTTTGACTTTTATTTGATTCAAAAAGCTTTTTTTGAACGTGTTTGACTTTCATTTTATTCAATTAGCTTTGTTTGAATGTGTTTGACTTTCATTTGATTCAATTAGCTTTGTACAATGAATTTGACTTTCATTTGATTTAATTTGCTTTGTTGAATGTATTTGACTTTCATTTTATTCAGAAAGCTTTGTTTGAATGTGTTTTACTTTCATTTGATTTAATTAGCTTTGTTTAAATGTGTTTGACTTTTATTTGATTTAAAAAGCTTTGTTTGAATGTGTTTGACTTTCATTTGATTCAATTAGCTTTGTTTGAATGTGTTTTACTTTCATTTGATTTAATTAGCTTTGTTTAAATGTGTTTGACTTTTATATGATTCATAAAGCTTTGTTTGAATGTGTTTTTTTTTCATTTGATTCAATCAGCTTTGTTTGAATGTGTTTGACTTTCATTTGATTAAATTAGCTTTATTGAATGCATTTGACTTTCATTTGATTCAAAAAGATTTGTTTGAATGTGTTTGACTTTCATTGGATTCAATTAGATTTGTTTGAATGTGTTTGACTTTCATTTGATTCAATTAGCTTTGTTGAATGCTTTAGACTTTAATTTGATTCAAAAAGCTTTTTTTGAATGTGTTTGATTATTATTTGATTCAATTAGCTTTGTTTGAATGTGTTTGACTTTAATTTGATTTAAAAATCTTTGTTTGAACGTGTTTGACTTTCATTTTATTCAATTAGCTTTGTTTAAATGTGTTTGACTTTCATTTGATTCAATTAGCTTTGTACAATGCATTTGACTTTCATTTAATTAAATTAGCTTTGTAGAATGCATTTGACTTTAATTTGATTCAAAAATCTTTATTTGAATGTGTTTGACTTTCATTCAAATCAATTAGGTTTGATGAATGCATCTGACTTCCATTTGATTCAAAAAGCTCTGTTTGAATGTGTTTGACTTTCATTTGATTCAATTAGATTTGCTTGAATGTTTTTTACTTTCATTTGATTAAATTAGCTTTGTTTAATTGTGTTTGACTTTTATTTGATTCAATTAGCTTTGTAGAATGCATTAGACTTTAATTTGAATCAAAAAGCTTTGGTTGACTTTAGTTTGATTCAATTAGCTTTATTGAATGAATTTGACTTTTATTTGATTCAAAAAGCTCTGTTTGAATGTGTTTCACTTTCATTTGATTCAATTAGCTTTGCTTGAATGTGTTTGACTTTCATTTGATTAACTTAGCTTTGTTGAATGCATTTGACTTTCATTTGATTTAGAAAGCTTTGTTTGAAAGTGTTTACCTTGCATTTGATTTAATTAGCTTTGTTTGAATGTGTTTGACTTTAATTTGATTCAAAAAGCTTTGTTTGAAAGTGTTTGACTTTCATTTGATTTAACTAGATTTGTTAGAATGTGTTTGACTTTCATTTGATTCAATCAGCTTTGAATGAATGTGTTTGACTTTCATTTGATTCAATTAGCTTTGGAGAATGCATTTGACTTTCATTTGATTAAATTAGCTTTGTTGAATGCATTAGACTTTAATTTGATTCAAAAAGCTTTGGTTCACTGTGTTTGACTATCATTAGATTTAATTAGCTTTATTGAATGCATTTGACTTTCATTTGATTCAAAAAGATTCAATTAGCTTTGCTTGAATCTGTTTGACTTTCATTTGATTTAACTAGATTTGTTTGAATGTGTTTGACTTTCATTGGATTCAATTAGATTTGTTTGAATGTGTTTGACTTTCATTTGATTCAATTAGCTTTGTATAATGCATTAGACTTTAATTTGATTCAAAAAGCTTTTTTTTAATGTGTTTGATTATCATTTGATTCAATTAGCTTTGTTTGAATGTGTTTGACATTAATTTGATTCAAAAAGCTTTGTTTGAACGTGTTTGACTTTCATTTTATTCAATTAGCTTTGTTTAAATGTGTTTGACTTTCATTTGATTCAATTAGCTTTGTACAATGCATTTGACTTTCATTTGTTTAAATTAGCTTTGTAGAATGCATTTGACTTTAATTTGATTCAAAAAGCTTTATTTGAATGTGTTTGACTTTCATTCAAATCAATTAGGTTTGATGAATGCATCTGACTTCCATTTGATTCAAAAAGCTCTGTTTGAATTTGTTTGACTTTCATTTGATTAAATTAGCTTTGTTTAATTGTGTTTGACTTTTATTTGATTCAATTAGCTTTGTAGAATGCATTAGACTTTAATTTGAATCAAAAAGCTTTGGTTGACTGTGTTTGACTTTAGTTTGATTCAATTAGCTTTATTGAATGCATTTGACTTTTATTTGATTCAAAAAGCTCTGTTTGAATGTGTTTCACTTTCATTTGATTCAATTAGCTTTGCTTGAATGTGTTTGACTTTCATTTGATTAAATTAGCTTTGTTGAATCCATTTGACTTTCATTTGATTTAGAAAGCTTTGTTTGAAATTGTTTACCTTGCATTTGATTTAATTAGCTTTGTTTGAATGTGTTTGACTTTAATTTGATTCAAAAGGCTTTGTTTGAAAGTATTTGACTTTCATTTGATTCAACTAGATTTGTTAGAATGTGTTTGACTTTCATTTGATTCAATCAGCTTTGTTTGAATGTGTTTGACTTTCATTTGATTCAATTAGCTTTGGAGAATGCATTTGACTTTCATTTGATTAAATTAGCTTTGTTGAATGCATTAGACTTTAATTTGATTCAAAAAGCTTTGGTTCACTGTATTTGAATATCATTTGATTTAATTAGCTTTATTGAATGCATTTGACTTTCATTTGATTCAAAAAGATTTATTTGAATGTGTTTTACTTTTATTTGATTCAATTAGCTTTGCTTGAATCTTTTTTACTTTCATTTGATTCAATTAGCTTTTTTTAATGTGTTTGACTTTTATTTGATTCAAAAAGCTTTGTTTGAACGTGTTTGACTTTCATTTTATTCAATTAGCTTTGTTTGAATGTGTTTGACTTTCATTTGATTCAATTAGCTTTATACAATGAATTTGACTGTCATTTGATTTAATTAGCTTTGTTGAATGTATTTGACTTTCATTTGATTCAGAAAGCTTTGTTTGAATGTGTTTTACTTTCATTTGATTTAATTAGCTTTGTTTAAATGTGTTTGACTTTTATTTGATTCAAAAAGCTTTGTTTGAATGTGTTTGACTTTCATTTGATTCAATTAGCTTTGTTTGAATGTGTTTTACTTTCATTTGATTTAATTAGCTTTGTTTAAATGTGTTTGACTTTTATATGATTCATAAAGCTTTGTTTGAATTTGTTTTACTTTCATTTGATTCAATCAGCTTTGTTTGAATGTTTTTGACTTTCATTTGATTAAAGTAGCTTTATTGAATGCATTTGACTTTCATTTGATTCAAAAAGATTTGTTTGAATGTGTTTGACTTTCAATTGATTCAATTAGATTTGTTTGAATGTGTTTGACTTTCATTTGATTCAATTAGTTTTGTTGAATGCATTAGACTTTAATTTGATTCAAAAAGCTTTTTTTGAATGTGTTTGATTATCATTTGATTCAATTAGCTTTGTTTGAATGTGTTTGACTTTAATTTGATTCAAAAAACTTTGTTTGAACGTGTTTGACTTTCATTTTATTCAATTAGCTTTGTATAAATGTGTTTGACTTTCATTTGATTCAATTAGCTTTGTACAATGCATTTGACTTTCATTTGATTAAATTAGCTTTGTATAATGCATTTGACTTTAATTTGATTCAAAAAGCTTTATTTGAAAGTGTTTGACTTTCATTCAAATCAATTAGGTTTGATGAATGCATCTGACTTCCATTTGATTCAAAAAGCTCTGTTTGAATGTGTTTAACTTTCATTTGATTCAATTAGATTTGCTTGAATGTTTTTTACATTCATTTGATTAAATTAGCTTTGTTTAATTGTGTTTGACTTTTATTTGATTCAATTAGCTTTGTAGAATGTATTAGACTTTAATTTGAATCAAAAAGCTTTGGTTGACTGTGTTTGACTTTAGTTTGATTCAATTAGCTTTATTGAATGCATTTGACTTTTATTTGATTCAAAAAGCTCTGTTTGAATGTGTTTCACTTTCATTTGATTCAATTAGCTTTGCTTGAATGTGTTTGACTTTCATTTGATTAAATTAGCTTTGTTGAAAGCATTTGACTTTCATTTGATTTAGAAAGCTTTGTTTGAAAGTGTTTACCTTGCATTTGATTTAATTAGCTTTGTTTGAATGTGTTTGACTTTAATTTGATTCAAAAAGCTTTGTTTGAAAGTGTTTGACTTTCATTTGATTCAACTAGATTTGTTAGAATGTGTTTGACTTTTATTTGATTCAATCAGCTTTGTTTGATTGTGTTTGACTTTCATTTGATTCAATTAGCTTTGGAGAATGCATTTGACTTTCATTTGATTAAATTAGCTTTGTTGAATGCATTAGACTTTAATTTGATTCAAAAAGCTTTGGTTCACTATGTTTGACTATCTTTTGATTTAATTAGCTTTATTGAATGCATATGACTTTCATTTGATTCAAAAAGATTTATTTGAATGTGTTTTACTTTTATTTGATTCAATTAGCTTTGCTTGAATCTTTTTGACTTTCATTTGATTCAATTAGCTTTTTTTAATGTGTTTGACTTTTATTTGATTCAAAAAGCTTTTTTTGAACGTGTTTGACTTTCATTTTATTCAATTAGCTTTGTTTGAATGTGTTTGACTTTCATTTGATTCAATTAGCTTTGTTGAATGCATTAGACTTTAATTTGATTCAAAAAGCTTTTTTTGAATGTGTTTGATTATCATTTGATTCAATTAGCTTTGTTTGAATGTGTTTGACTTTATTTTGATTCAAAAAGCTTTGTTTGAACGTGTTTGACTTTCATTTTATTCAATTAGCTTTGTATAAATGTGTTTGACTTTCATTTGATTCAATTAGCTTTGTACAATGCATTTGACTTTCATTTGATTAAATTAGCTTTGTATAATGCATTTGACTTTAATTTGATTCAAAAAGCTTTATTTGAAAGTGTTTGACTTTCATTCAAATCAATTAGGTTTGATGAATGCATCTGACTTCCATTTGATTCAAAAAGCTCTGTTTGAATGTGTTTTACTTTCATTTGATTCAATTAGATTTCCTTGAATGTTTTTTACTTTCATTTGATTAAATTAGCTTTGTTTAATTGTGTTTGACTTTTATTTGATTCAATTAGCTTTGTAGAATGTATTAGACTTTAATTTGAATCAAAAAGCTTTGGTTGACTGTGTTTGACTTTAGTTTGATTCAATTAGCTTTATTGAATGCATTTGACTTTTATTTGATTCAAAAAGCTCTGTTTGAATGTGTTTCACTTTCATTTGATTCAATTAGCTTTGCTTGAATGTGTTTGACTTTCATTTGATTAAATTAGCTTTGTTGAAAGCATTTGACTTTCATTTGATTTAGAAAGCTTTGTTTGAAAGTGTTTACCTTGCATTTGATTTAATTAGCTTTGTTTGAATGTGTTTGACTTTAATTTGATTCAAAAAGCTTTGTTTGAAAGTGTTTGACTTTCATTTGATTCAACTAGATTTGTTAGAATGTGTTTGACTTTTATTTGATTCAATCAGCTTTGTTTGATTGTGTTTGACTTTCATTTGATTCAATTAGCTTTGGAGAATGCATTTGACTTTCATTTTATTAAATTAGCTTTGTTGAATGCATTAGGCTTTAATTTGATTCAAAAAGCTTTGGTTCACTGTGTTTGACTATCTTTTGATTTAATTAGCTTTATTGAATGCATATGACTTTCATTTGATTCAAAAAGATTTATTTGAATGTGTTTTACTTTTATTTGATTCAATTAGCTTTGCTTGAATCTTTTTGACTTTCATTTGATTCAATTAGCTTTTTTTAATGTGTTTGACTTTTATTTGATTCAAAAAGCTTTTTTTGAACGTGTTTGACTTTCATTTTATTCAATTAGCTTTGTTTGAATGTGTTTGACTTTCATTTGATTCAATTAGCTTTGTACAATGAATTTGACTTTCATTTGATTTAATTTGCTTTGTTGAATGTATTTGACTTTCATTTTATTCAGAAAGCTTTGTTTGAATGTGTTTTACTTTCATTTGATTTAATTAGCTTTGTTTAAATGTGTTTGACTTTTATTTGATTTAAAAAGCTTTGTTTGAATGTGTTTGACTTTCATTTGATTCAATTAGCTTTGTTTGAATGTGTTTTACTTTCATTTGATTTAATTAGCTTTGTTTAAATGTGTTTGACTTTTATATGATTCATAAAGCTTTGTTTGAATGTGTTTTTTTTTTCATTTGATTCAATCAGCTTTGTTTGAATGTGTTCGACTTTCATTTGATTAAATTAGCTTTATTGAATGCATTTGACTTTCATTTGATTCAAAAAGATTTGTTTGAATGTGTTTGACTTTCATTGGATTCAATTAGATTTGTTTGAATGTGTTTGACTTTCATTTGATTCAATTAGCTTTGTTGAATGCTTTAGACTTTAATTTGATTCAAAAAGCTTTTTTTGAATGTGTTTGATTATTATTTGATTCAATTAGCTTTGTTTGAATGTGTTTGACTTTAATTTGATTTAAAAATCTTTGTTTGAACGTGTTTGACTTTCATTTTATTCAATTAGCTTTGTTTAAATGTGTTTGACTTTCATTTGATTCAATTAGCTTTGTACAATGCATTTGACTTTCATTTAATTAAATTAGCTTTGTAGAATGCATTTGACTTTAATTTGATTCAAAAATCTTTATTTGAATGTGTTTGACTTTCATTCAAATCAATTAGGTTTGATGAATGCATCTGACTTCCATTTGATTCAAAAAGCTCTGTTTGAATGTGTTTGACTTTCATTTGATTTAATTAGATTTGCTTGAATGTTTTTTACTTCATTTGATTAAATTAGCTTTGTTTAATTGTGTTTGACTTTTATTTGATTCAATTAGCTTTGTAGAATGCATTAGACTTTAATTTGAATCAAAAAGCTTTGGTTGACTGTGTTTGACTTTAGTTTGATTCAATTAGCTTTATTGAATGAATTTGACTTTTATTTGATTCAAAAAGCTCTGTTTGAATGTGTTTCACTTTCATTTGATTCAATTAGCTTTGCTTGAATGTGTTTGACTTTCATTTGATTAACTTAGCTTTGTTGAATGCATTTGACTTTCATTTGATTTAGAAAGCTTTGTTTGAAAGTGTTTACCTTGCATTTGATTTAATTAGCTTTGTTTGAATGTGTTTGACTTTAATTTGATTCAAAAAGCTTTGTTTGAAAGTGTTTGACTTTCATTTGATTTAACTAGATTTGTTAGAATGTTTTTGACTTTCATTTGATTCAATCAGCTTTGAATGAATGTGTTTGACTTTCATTTGATTAAATTAGCTTTGGAGAATGCATTTGACTTTCATTTGATTAAATTAGCTTTGTTGAATGCATTAGACTTTAATTTGATTCAAAAAGCTTTGGTTCACTGTGTTTGACTATCATTAGATTTAATTAGCTTTATTGAATGCATTTGACTTTCATTTGATTCAAAAAGATTCAATTAGCTTTGCTTGAATCTGTTTGACTTTCATTTGATTTAACTAGATTTGTTTGAATGTGTTTGACTTTCATTGGATTCAATTAGATTTGTTTGAATGTGTTTGACTTTCATTTGATTCAATTAGCTTTGTATAATGCATTAGACTTTAATTTGATTCAAAAAGCTTTTTTTTAATGTGTTTGATTATCATTTGATTCAATTAGCTTTGTTTGAATGTGTTTGACATTAATTTGATTCAAAAAGCTTTGTTTGAACGTGTTTGACTTTCATTTTATTCAATTAGCTTTGTTTAAATGTGTTTGACTTTCATTTGATTCAATTAGCTTTGTACAATGCATTTGACTTTCATTTGATTAAATTAGCTTTGTAGAATGCATTTGACTTTAATTTGATTCAAAAAGCTTTATTTGAATGTGTTTGACTTTCATTCAAATCAATTAGGTTTGATGAATGCATCTGACTTCCATTTGATTCAAAAAGCTCTGTTTGAATTTGTTTGACTTTCATTTGATTAAATTAGCTTTGTTTAATTGTGTTTGACTTTTATTTGATTCAATTAGCTTGATTAAATTAGCTTTGTTTAATTGTGTTTGACTTTTATTTGATTCAATTAGCTTTGTAGAATGCATTAGACTTTAATTTGAATCAAAAAGCTTTGGTTGACTGTGTTTGACTTTAGTTTGATTCAATTAGCTTTATTGAATGCATTTGACTTTTATTTGATTCAAAAAGCTCTGTTTGAATGTGTTTCACTTTCATTTGATTCAATTAGCTTTGCTTGAATGTGTTTGACTTTCATTTGATTAAATTAGCTTTGTTGAATGCATTTGACTTTCATTTGATTTAGAAAGCTTTGTTTGAAATTGTTTACCTTGCATTTGATTTAATTAGCTTTGTTTGAATGTGTTTGACTTTAATTTGATTCAAAAGGCTTTGTTTGAAAGTATTTGACTTTCATTTGATTCAACTATATTTGTTAGAATGTGTTTGACTTTCATTTAATTCAATCAGCTTTGTTTGAATGTGTTTGACTTTCATTTGATTCAATTAGCTTTGGAGAATGCATTTGACTTTCATTTGATTAAATTAGCTTTGTTGAATGCATTAGACTTTAATTTAATTCAAAAAGCTTTGGTTCACTGTATTTGAATATCATTTGATTTAATTAGCTTTATTGAATGCATTTGACTTTCATTTGATTCAAAAAGATTTATTTGAATGTGTTTTACTTTTATTTGATTCAATTAGCTTTGCTTGAATCTTTTTTACTTTCATTTGATTCAATTAGCTTTTTTTAATGTGTTTGACTTTTATTTGATTCAAAAAGCTTTGTTTGAACGTGTTTGACTTTCATTTTATTCAATTAGCTTTGTTTGAATGTGTTTGACTTTCATTTGATTCAATTAGCTTTGTACAATGAATTTGACTGTCATTTGATTTAATTAGCTTTGTTGAATGTATTTGACTTTCATTTGATTCAGAAAGCTTTGTTTGAATGTGTTTTACTTTCATTTGATTTAATTAGCTTTGTTTAAATGTGTTTGACTTTTATTTGATTCAAAAAGCTTTGTTTGAATGTGTTTGACTTTCATTTGATTCAATTAGCTTTGTTTAAATGTGTTTTACTTTCATTTGATTTAATTAGCTTTGTTTAAATGTGTTTGACTTTTATATGATTCATAAAGCTTTGTTTGAATGTGTTTTACTTTCATTTGATTCAATCAGCTTTGTTGGAATGTTTTTGACTTTCATTTGATTAAATTAGCTTTATTAAATGCATTTGACTTTCATTTGATTCAAAAAGATTTGTTTGAATGTGTTTGACTTTTATTTGATTCAATTAGCTTTGTTGAATGCATTAGACTTTAATTTGATTTAAAAAAGCTTTTTTTGAATGTGTTTGATTATCATTCGATTCAATTAGCTTTGTTTGAATGTGTTTGACTTTAATTTGATTCAAAAAGCTTTGTTTGAACGTGATTGACTTTCATTTTATTCAATTAGCTTTGTTTAAATGTGTTTGACTTTCATTTGATTCAATTAGCTTTGTACAATGCATTTGACTTTCATTTGATTAAATTAGCTTTGTATAATGCATTTGACTTTAATTTGATTCAAAAAGCTTTATTTGAAAGTGTTTGACTTTCATTCAAATTAATTAGGTTTGATGAATGCATCTGACTTCCATTTGATTCAAAAAGCTCTGTTTGAATGTGTTTAACTTTCATTTGATTCAATTAGATTTGCTTGAATGTTTTTTACTTTCATTTGATTAAATTAGCTTTGTTTAATTGTGTTTGACTTTTATTTGATTCAATTAGCTTTGTAGAATGTATTAGACTTTAATTTGAATCAAAAAGCTTTGGTTGACTATGTTTGACTTTAGTTTGATTCAATTAGCTTTATTGAATGCATTTGACTTTTATTTGATTCAAAAAGCTCTGTTTGAATGTGTTTCACTTTCATTTGATTCAATTAGCTTTGCTTGAATGTGTTTGACTTTCATTTGATTAAATTAGCTTTGTTGAAAGCATTTGACTTTCATTTGATTTAGAAAGCTTTGTTTGAAAGTGTTTACCTTGCATTTGATTTAATTAGCTTTGTTTGAATGTGTTTGACTTTAATTTGATTCAAAAAGCTTTGTTTGAAAGTGTTTGACTTTCATTTGATTCAACTAGATTTGTTAGAATGTGTTTGACTTTTATTTGATTCAATCAGCTTTGTTTGATTGTGTTTGACTTTCATTTGATTGAATTAGCTTTGGAGAATGCATTTGACTTTCATTTGATTAAATTAGCTTTGTTGAATGCATTAGGCTTTAATTTGATTCAAAAAGCTTTGGTTCACTGTGTTTGACTATCTTTTGATTTAATTAGCTTTATTGAATGCATATGACTTTCTTTTGATTCAAAAAGATTTATTTGAATGTGTTTTACTTTTATTTGATTCAATTAGCTTTGCTTGAATCTTTTTGACTTTCATTTGATTCAATTAGCTTTTTTTAATGTGTTTTACTTTTATTTGATTCAAAAAGCTTTGTTTGAACGTGTTTGACTTTCATTTTATTCAATTAGCTTTGTTTGAATGTGTTTGACTTTCATTTGATTCAATTAGCTTTGTACAATGAATTTGACTTTCATTTGATTTAATTTGCTTTGTTGAATGTATTTGACTTTCATTTGATTCAGAAAGCTTTGTTTGAATGTGTTTTACTTTCATTTGATTTAATTAGCTTTGTTTAAATGTGTTTGACTTTTATTTGATTCAAAAAGCTTTGTTTGAATGTGTTTGACTTTCATTTGATTCAATCAGCTTTGTTTGAATGTGTTTGACTTTCATTTGATTCAATTAGATTTGCTTGAATGTTTTTTACTTTCATTTGATTAAATTAGCTTTGTTTAATTGTGTTTGACTTTTATTTGATTCAATTAGCTTTGTAGAATGCATTAGACTTTAATTTGAATCAAAAAGCTTTGGTTGACTGTGTTTGACTTTAGTTTGATTCAATTAGCATTATTGAATGAATTTGACTTTTATTTGATTCAAAAAGCTCTGTTTGAATGTGTTTCACTTTCATTTGATTCAATTAGCTTTGCTTCAATGTGTTTGACTTTCATTTGATTAACTTAGCTTTGTTGAATGCATTTGACTTTCATTTGATTTAGAAAGCTTTGTTTGAAAGTGTTTACCTTGCATTTGATTTAATTAGCTTTGTTTGAATGTGTTTGACTTTAATTTGATTCAAAAAGCTTTGTTTGAAAGTGTTTGACTTTCATTTGATTTAACTAGATTTGTTAGAATGTGTTTGACTTTCATTTGATTCAATCCGCTTTGAATGAATGTGTTTGACTTTCATTTGATTCAATTAGCTTTGGAGAATGCATTTGACTTTCATTTGATTAAATTAGCTTTGTTGAATGCATTAGACTTTAATTTGATTCAAAAAGCTTTGGTTCACTGTGTTTGACTATCATTAGATTTAATTAGCTTTATTGAATGCATTTGACTTTCATTTGATTCAAAAAGATTCAATTAGCTTTGCTTGAATCTGTTTGACTTTCATTTGATTCAATTAGCTTTTTTTGAATGTGTTTGACTTTTATTTGATTCAAAAATCTTTGTTTGATTGTGTTTGACTTTCATTTTATTCAATTAGCTTTGTTTGAATGTGTTTGACTTTCATTTGATTCAATTAGCTTTGTACAATGAATTTGACTTTCATATGATTCAGAGAGCTTTGTTTGAATGTGTTTTACTTTCATTTGATTTAATTAGCTTTGTTTAAATGTGTTTGACTTTTATTTGATTCAAAAAGCTCTGTTTGAATGTGTTTGACTTTCATTTGATTCAATTAGATTTGCTTGAATGTTTTTTACTTTCATTTGATTAAATTAGCTTTGTTTAATTGTGTTTGACTTTTATTTGATTCAATTAGCTTTGTAGAATGCATTAGACTTTAATTTGAATCAAAAAGCTTTGGTTGACTGTGTTTGACTTTAGTTTGATTCAATTAGCATTATTGAATGAATTTGACTTTTATTTGATTCAAAAAGCTCTGTTTGAATGTGTTTCACTTTCATTTGATTCAATTAGCTTTGCTTCAATGTGTTTGACTTTCATTTGATTAACTTAGCTTTGTTGAATGCATTTGACTTTCATTTGATTTAGAAAGCTTTGTTTGAAAGTGTTTACCTTGCATTTGATTTAATTAGCTTTGTTTGAATGTGTTTGACTTTAATTTGATTCAAAAAGCTTTGTTTGAAAGTGTTTGACTTTCATTTGATTTAACTAGATTTGTTAGAATGTGTTTGACTTTCATTTGATTCAATCCGCTTTGAATGAATGTGTTTGACTTTCATTTGATTCAATTAGCTTTGGAGAATGCATTTGACTTTCATTTGATTAAATTAGCTTTGTTGAATGCATTAGACTTTAATTTGATTCAAAAAGCTTTGGTTCACTGTGTTTGACTATCATTAGATTTAATTAGCTTTATTGAATGCATTTGACTTTCATTTGATTCAAAAAGATTCAATTAGCTTTGCTTGAATCTGTTTGACTTTCATTTGATTCAATTAGCTTTTTTTGAATGTGTTTGACTTTTATTTGATTCAAAAATCTTTGTTTGATTGTGTTTGACTTTCATTTTATTCAATTAGCTTTGTTTGAATGTGTTTGACTTTCATTTGATTCAATTAGCTTTGTACAATGAATTTGACTTTCATATGATTCAGAGAGCTTTGTTTGAATGTGTTTTACTTTCATTTGATTTAATTAGCTTTGTTTAAATGTGTTTGACTTTTATTTGATTCAAAAAGCTTTGTTTGAATGTGTTTGACTTTCATTTGATTCAATTAGCTTTGTTTGAATGTGTTTTACTTTCATTTGATTTTATTAGCTTTGTTTAAATGTGTTTGACTTTTATTTGATTCATAAAGCTTTGTTTGAATGTGTTTTACTTTAATTTGATTCAATCATCTTTGTTTGAATGTGTTTTACTTTCATTTGATTCAATCAGCTTTGTTTGAATGTGTTTTACTTTCATTTGATTCAATTAGCTTTGTTTGAATGTGTTTGACTTTTATTTGATTCAAAAAGTTTTGTTTGAACTGTGTTAGACTTTCATTTTATTTAATTAGCTTTGTTTGAAAGTGTTTGGCATTCATTTGATTCAATTAGCTTTGTACAATGCATTTGACTTTCATTTGATTTAATTAGCTTTGTTGAATGTATTTGTCTTTCATTTGATTCAGAAAGCTTTGTTTGAATGTGTTTTACTGTCATTTGATTTAATTAGCTTTGTTTAAATATGTTTGACTTTTATTTGATTCAAAAAGCTTTGTTTGAATGTGTTTGACTTTCATTTGATTCAATCAGCTTTGTTTGAATGTGTTTGACTTTGATTTGATTCGTTTAGCTTTGTAGAATGCATTTGACTTTAATTTGATTCAAAAAGCTTTATTTGAATGTGTTTGACTTTCATTCGAATCAACTAGCTTTATTTGAATGTGTTTGACTTTCATTTGATTCAAATAGCTTTGTTTTAATTTGTTTGACTTTTATTTGATTCAATTAGCTTTGTTTAATGCATTAGACTTTAATTTGATTCAAAAAGCTTTGTTTGAATGTGTTTGAATTTCACTTGATTCAATCAGCTTTGTTTGAATGTGTTTTACTTTAATTTGATTTAATTAGCATTGTTTAAATGTGTTTTACTTTTATTTGATTCATAAAACTTTGTTTGAATGTGTTTGACTTTCATTTGATTCAATCAGCTTTGTTTGAATGTGTTTTATTTTCATTTGATTCAATTAGCTTTGTTTGAACGTGTTTGACTTTTATTTGATTCAAAAAGCTTTGTTTGAATGTGTTTGACTTTCATTTTATTCAATTAGCTTTGTTTGAAAGTGTTTGACTTTCATTTGATTCAATTAGCTTTGTACAATGCATTTGACTTTCATTTGATTTAATTAGCTTTATTGAATGCATTTGTCATTTATTTGATTCAAAAAGTTCTTTTTGAATGTGTTTCACTTTCATTTGATTCAATTAGCTTTGCTTGAATGTGTTTGACTTTAATTTGATTAAATTATCTTTGTTGAATGCATTTGACTTTCATTTGATTTAGAAAGCTTTGTTTGAAAGTGTTTGACTTGCATTTGATTTAATTAGCTTTGTTTGAATGTGTTTGACTTTAATTTGATTCAAAAATCATTGTTTGATTGTGTTTGACTTTCATTTGATTCAACTAGCTTTGTTTGAATGTGTTTGACTTTCATTTGATTCAATCAGCTTTGTTTGAATGTGTTTTACTTTCATTTGATTTAATTAGCTTTGTTTAAATGTGTTTGACTTTTATTTGATTCATAAAGCTTTGTTTGAATGTGTTTGACTTTCATTTAATTCAATCAGCTTTGTTCGAATGTGTTTTACTTTCATTTGATTCAATTAGCTTTGTTTGAATGTGTTTGACTTTTATTTGTTTCAAAAAGCTTTGTTTGAACGTGTTTGACTTTCATTTTATTTAATTAGCTTTGTTTGAATGTGTTTGACTCTCATTTGATTCAATTAGCTTTGTACAATGAATTTGACTTTCATTTGATTTAATTAGCTTTGTTGAATGTATTTGACTTTCATTTGATTCAGAAAGCTTTGTTTGAATGTGTTTTACTTTCATTTGATTTAATTAGCTTTGTTTAAATGTGTTTGACTTTTATTTGATTCAAAAAGCTTTGTTTGAATGTGTTTTACTTTCATTTGATTTAATTAGCTTTGTTTAAATGTGTTTGACTTTTATTTAATTCATAAAGCTTTGTTTGAATGTGTTTTACTTTCATTTGATTCAATCAGCTTTGTTTGAATGTGTTTTACTTTCATTTGATTCAATCAGCTTTGTTTGAATGTGTTTTACTTTCATTTCATTCAATTAGCTTTGTACAATGAATTTGACTTTTATTTGATTTAATTAGCTTTGTTGAATGTATTTGACTTTCATTTGATTCAGAAAGCTTTGTTTGAATGTGTTTTACTTTCATTTGATTTAATTAGCTTTGTTTAAATGTGTTTGACTTTTATTTGATTCAAAAACTTTTGTTTGAATGATTTTGACTTTTATTTGATTCAATTAGCTTTGTTTGAATGTGTTTGACTATCATTTGATTTAATTAGCTTTGTTTAAATGTTTTAGACTTTTATTTGATTCATAAAGCTTTGTTTGAATGTGTTTTACTTTCATTTGATTCAATCAGCTTTGTGTGAATGTGTTTTACTTTCATTTGATTCAATCAGCTTTGTTTGAATGTGTTTTACTTTCATTTTATTCAATTAGCTTTGTTTGAATGTGTTTGACTTTCATTTGATTCAATTAGCTTTGTACAATGAATTTGACTTTCATATGATTTAGAGAGCTTTGTTTGAATGTGTTTTACTTTCATTTGATTTAATTAGCTTTGTTTAAATGTGTTTGACTTTTATTTGATTCAAAAAGCTTTGTTTGAATGTGTTTGACTTTCATTTGATTCAATTAGCTTTGTTTGAATGTGTTTTACTTTCATTTGATTTTATTAGCTTTGTTTAAATGTGTTTGACTTTTATTTGATTCATAAAGCTTTGTTTGAATGTGTTTTACTTTAATTTGATTCAATCATCTTTGTTTGAATGTGTTTTACTTTCATTTGATTCAATCAGCTTTGTTTGAATGTGTTTTACTTTCATTTGATTCAATTAGCTTTGTTTGAATGTGTTTGACTTTTATTTGATTCAAAAAGTTTTGTTTGAACTGTGTTAGACTTTCATTTTATTTAATTAGCTTTGTTTGAAAGTGTTTGGCATTCATTTGATTCAATTAGCTTTGTACAATGCATTTGACTTTCATTTGATTTAATTAGCTTTGTTGAATGTATTTGTCTTTCATTTGATTCAGAAAGCTTTGTTTGAATGTGTTTTACTGTCATTTGATTTAATTAGCTTTGTTTAAATATGTTTGACTTTTATTTGATTCAAAAAGCTTTTTTTGAATGTGTTTGACTTTCATTTGATTCAATCAGCTTTGTTTGAATGTGTTTGACTTTGATTTGATTCGTTTAGCTTTGTAGAATGCATTTGACTTTAATTTGATTCAAAAAGCTTTATTTGAATGTGTTTGACTTTCATTCGAATCAACTAGCTTTATTTGAATGTGTTTGATTTTCATTTCATTCAAATAGCTTTGTTTTAATTTGTTTGACTTTTATTTGATTCAATTAGCTTTGTTTAATGCATTAGACTTTAATTTGATTCAAAAAGCTTTGTTTGAATGTGTTTGAATTTCACTTGATTCAATCAGCTTTGTTTGAATGTGTTTTACTTTAATTTGATTTAATTAGCATTGTTTAAATGTGTTTTACTTTTATTTGATTCATAAAGCTTTGTTTGAATGTGTTTGACTTTCATTTGATTCAATCAACTTTGTTTGAATGTGTTTTATTTTCATTTGATTCAATTAGCTTTGTTTGAACGTGTTTGACTTTTATTTGATTCAAAAAGCTTTGTTTGAATGTGTTTGACTTTCATTTTATTCAATTAGCTTTGTTTGAAAGTGTTTGACTTTCATTTGATTCAATTAGCTTTGTACAATGCATTTGACTTTCATTTGATTTAATTAGCTTTATTGAATGCATTTGTCATTTATTTGATTCAAAAAGTTCTGTTTGAATGTGTTTCACTTTCATTTGATTCAATTAGCTTTGCTTGAATGTGTTTGACTTTAATTTGATTAAATTATCTTTGTTGAATGCATTTGACTTTCATTTGATTTAGAAAGCTTTGTTTGAAAGTGTTTGACTTGCATTTGATTTAATTAGCTTTGTTTGAATTTGTTTGACTTTAATTTGATTCAAAAATCTTTGTTTGATTGTGTTTGACTTTCATTTGATTCAACTAGCTTTGTTTGAATGTGTTTGACTTTCATTTGATTCAATCAGCTTTGTTTGAATGTGTTTTACTTTCATTTGATTTAATTAGCTTTGTTTAAATGTGTTTGACTTTTATTTGATTCATAAAGCTTTGTTTGAATGTGTTTGACTTTCATTTAATTCAATCAGCTTTGTTTGAATGTGTTTTACTTTCATTTGATTCAATTAGCTTTGTTTGAATGTGTTTGACTTTTATTTGTTTCAAAAAGCTTTGTTTGAACGTGTTTGACTTTCATTTTATTCAATTAGCTTTGTTTGAATGTGTTTCACTCTCATTTGATTCAATTAGCTTTGTACAATGAATTTGACTTTCATTTGATTTAATTAGCTTTGTTGAATGTATTTGACTTTCATTTGATTCAGAAAGCTTTGTTTGAATGTGTTTTACTTTCATTTGGTTTAATTAGCTTTGTTTAAATGTGTTTGACTTTTATTTGATTCAAAAAGCTTTGTTTGAATGTGTTTTACTTTCATTTGATTTAATTAGCTTTGTTTAAATGTGTTTGACTTTTATTTAATTCATAAAGCTTTGTTTGAATGTGTTTTACTTTCATTTGATTCAATCAGCTTTGTTTGAATGTGTTTTACTTTCATTTGATTCAATCAGCTTTGTTTGAATGTGTTTTACTTTCATTTCATTCAATTAGCTTTGTACAATGAATTTGACTTTTATTTGATTTAATTAGCTTTGTTGAATGTATTTGACTTTCATTTGATTCAGAAAGCTTTGTTTGAATGTGTTTTACTTTCATTTGATTTAATTAGCTTTGTTTAAATGTGTTTGACTTTTATTTGATTCAAAAACTTTTGTTTGAATGATTTTGACTTTTATTTGATTCAATTAGCTTTGTTTGAATGTGTTTGACTATCATTTGATTTAATTAGCTTTGTTTAAATGTTTTTGACTTTTATTTGATTCATAAAGCTTTGTTTGAATGTGTTTTACTTTCATTTGATTCAATCAGCTTTGTGTGAATGTGTTTTACTTTCATTTGATTCAATCAGCTTTGTTTGAATGTGTTTTACTTTCATTTGATTCAATTAGCTTTGTTTGAATGTGTTTGAGTTTTATTTGATTCAAAAAGCTTTGTTTGAATGTGTTTGACTTTCATTTTATTTAATTAGCTTTGTTTGAAAGTGTTTGATATTCATTTGATTCAATTAGCTTTGTACAATGCATTTGACTTTCATTTGATTTAATTAGCTTTGTTGAATGTATTTGTCTTTCATTTGATTTAGAAAGCTTTGTTTGAATGTGTTTTACTGTCATTTGATTTAATTAGCTTTGTTTAAATGTGTTTGACTTTTATTTGATTCAAAAAGCTTTGTTTGAATGTGTTTGACTTTCATTTGATTCAATCAGCTTTGTTTGAATGTGTTTGACTTTGATTTGATTCGTTTAGCTTTGTAGAATGCATTTGACTTTAATTTTATTCAAAAAGCTTTATTTGAATGTGTTTGACTTTCATTCGAATCAATTAGCTTTGATGAATGCATTTGACTTTCATTTGATTCAAAAAGCTCTGTTTGAATGTGTTTGACTTTCATTTGATTCAAATAGCTTTGTTTGAATTTGTTTGAATTTTATTTGATTCAATTAGCTTTGTTTAATGCATTAGACTTTAATTTGATTCAAAAAGCTTTGTTTGAATGTGTTTGACTTTCACTTGATTCAATCAGGTTTGTTTGAATGTGTTTGACTTTCATTTGATTCAAATAGCTTTGTTTGAATGTGTTTGACTTTCATTTGATTCAATTAGCTTTGTTAAATGCATTAGACTTAATTTTGATTCAAAAAGCTTTGTTTGAATGTGTTTGACTTTCACTTGATTCAATCAGCTTTGTTTGAATGTTTTTGACTTTCATTTGATTTAATTAGCTATGTTTTAATGTGTTTGACTTTAATTTGATTCAAAAAGCTTTGTTTGAATGTGTTTGACTTTCATTTGATTCAACTAGCTTTGTTTGAATGTGTTTGACTTTCATTTGATTCAATCAGCTTTGTTTGAAAGTGTTTTACTTTCATTTGATTCAATTAGCTTTGTAGAATGCATTTGACCTTCATTTGATTAAATTAGCTTTGTTGAATGCATTAGACTTTAATTTGAATCAAAAAGCTTTGGTTCACAGTGTTTGACTTTCATTTGATTCAATTAGCTTTATTGAATGCACTTGACTTTCATTTGATTCAAAAAGATTTGTTTGAATGTGTTTTACTTTCATTTGATTCAATTAGCTTTGCTTGAATGTGTTTTACATTCATTTGGTTCAATTAGCATTATTGAATACATTTGACTTTCATTTGATTCAAAAAGATTTGTTTGAATGTGTTTTACTTTCATTTGATTCAATTAGCTTTGCTTGAATGTGTTTGACTTTCATTTAATTAAATTAGCTTTATTGAATGCATTTGACATTCATTTGATTCAAAAAGATTTGTTTGAATGTGTTTGACATTCATTGGATTCAATTAGATTTGTTTGAATGTGTTTGACTTTCATTTGATTCAATTAGCTTTGTTGAATGCATTAGACTTTAATTTGATTCAAAAAGCTTTTTTTGAATATGTTTGATTATCATTTGATTCAATTAGCTTTGTTTGAATGTGTTTGACTTTAATTTAATTCAAAAAGCGTTGTTTGAATGTGTTTGACTTTCATTTTATTCAATTAGCTTTGTTTAGATGTGTTTGACTTTCATTTGATTCAATTAGCTTTGTACAATGCATTTGACTTTCATTTGATTAAATTAGCTTTGTTGAATGTATTTGACTATCATTAGATTCAGAAATATTTGTTTGAATGTGTTTTACTTTCATTTGATTTAATTAGCTTTGTTTAAATGTGTTTGACTTTCATTCGATTAAATTAGCTTTGATGAATGCATTTGACTTTCATTTGATTCAAAAAGCATTGTTTGAATGTGTTTGACTTTCATTTGATTCAATTAGCTTTGTTTGAATTTGTTTGACTTTCATTCGATTAAATTAGCTTTGTAGAATGCATTTGACTTTAATTTGATTCAAAAAGCTTTATTTGAATGTTTTTGACTTTCATTCAAATCAATTAGGTTTGATGAATGCATCTGACTTCCATTTGATTCAAAAAGCTCTGTTTGAATGTGTTTGACTTTCATTTGATTCAATTAGATTTGCTTGAATGTTTTTTACTTTCATTTGATTAAATTAGCTTTGTTTAATTGTGTTTGACTTTTATTTGATTCAATTAGCTTTGTAGAATGCATTAGACTTTAATTTGAATCAAAAAGCTTTGGTTGACTGTGTTTGACTTTAGTTTGATTCAATTAGCTTTATTGAATGAATTTGACTTTTATTTGATTCAAAAAGCTCTGTTTGAATGTGTTTCACTTTCATTTTATTCAATTAGCTTTGCTTGAATGTGTTTGACTTTCATTTGATTAAATTAGCTTTGTTGAATGCATTTGACTTTCATTTGATTTAGAAAGCTTTGTTTGAAAGTGTTTACCTTGCATTTGATTTAATTAGCTTTGTTTGAATGTGTTTGACTTTAATTTGATTCAAAAATCTTTGTTTGATTGTGTTTGACTTTCATTTGATTCAACTAGCTTTGTTTGAATGTGTTTGACTTTCATTTGATTCAATCAGCTTTGTTTGAATGTGTTTTACTTTCATTTGATTTAATTAGCTTTGTTTAAATGTGTTTGACTTTTATTTGATTCATAAAGCTTTGTTTGAATGTGTTTGACTTTCATTTAATTCAATCAGCTTTGTTTGAATGTGTTTTACTTTCATTTGATTCAATTAGCTTTGTTTGAATGTGTTTGACTTTTATTTGTTTCAAAAAGCTTTGTTTGAACGTGTTTGACTTTCATTTTATTCAATTAGCTTTGTTTGAATGTGTTTGACTCTCATTTGATTCAATTAGCTTTGTACAATGAATTTGACTTTCATTTGATTTAATTAGCTTTGTTGAATGTATTTGACTTTCATTTGATTCAGAAAGCTTTGTTTGAATGTGTTTTACTTTCATTTGATTTAATTAGCTTTGTTTACATGTGTTTGACTTTTATTTGATTCAAAAAGCTTTGTTTGAATGTGTTTTACTTTCATTTGATTTAATTAGCTTTGTTTAAATGTGTTTGACTTTTATTTAATTCATAAAGCTTTGTTTGAATGTGTTTTACTTTCATTTGATTCAATCAGCTTTGTTTGAATGTGTTTTACTTTCATTTGATTCAATCAGCTTTGTTTGAATGTGTTTTACTTTCATTTCATTCAATTAGCTTTGTACAATGAATTTGACTTTTATTTGATTTAATTAGCTTTGTTGAATGTATTTGACTTTCATTTGATTCAGAAAGCTTTGTTTGAATGTGTTTTACTTTCATTTGATTTAATTAGCTTTGTTTAAATGTGTTTGACTTTTATTTGATTCAAAAACTTTTGTTTGAATGATTTTGACTTTTATTTGATTCAATTAGCTTTGTTTGAATGTGTTTGACTATCATTTGATTTAATTAGCTTTGTTTAAATGTTTTTGACTTTTATTTGATTCATAAAGCTTTGTTTGAATGTGTTTTACTTTCATTTGATTCAATCAGCTTTGTGTGAATGTGTTTTACTTTCATTTGATTCAATCAGCTTTGTTTGAATGTGTTTTACTTTCATTTGATTCAATTAGCTTTGTTTGAATGTGTTTGAGTTTTATTTGATTCAAAAAGCTTTGTTTGAATGTGTTTGACTTTCATTTTATTTAATTAGCTTTGTTTGAAAGTGTTTGATATTCATTTGATTCAATTAGCTTTGTACAATGCATTTGACTTTCATTTGATTTAATTAGCTTTGTTGAATGTATTTGTCTTTCATTTGATTTAGAAAGCTTTGTTTGAATGTGTTTTACTGTCATTTGATTTAATTAGCTTTGTTTAAATGTGTTTGACTTTTATTTGATTCAAAAAGCTTTGTTTGAATGTGTTTGACTTTCATTTGATTCAATCAGCTTTGTTTGAATGTGTTTGACTTTGATTTGATTCGTTTAGCTTTGTAGAATGCATTTGACTTTAATTTTATTCAAAAAGCTTTATTTGAATGTGTTTGACTTTCATTCGAATCAATTAGCTTTGATGAATGCATTTGACTTTCATTTGATTCAAAAAGCTCTGTTTGAATGTGTTTGACTTTCATTTGATTCAAATAGCTTTGTTTGAATTTGTTTGAATTTTATTTGATTCAATTAGCTTTGTTTAATGCATTAGACTTTAATTTGATTCAAAAAGCTTTGTTTGAATGTGTTTGACTTTCACTTGATTCAATCAGGTTTGTTTGAATGTGTTTGACTTTCATTTGATTCAAATAGCTTTGTTTGAATGTGTTTGACTTTCATTTGATTCAATTAGCTTTGTTAAATGCATTAGACTTAATTTTGATTCAAAAAGCTTTGTTTGAATGTGTTTGACTTTCACTTGATTCAATCAGCTTTGTTTGAATGTTTTTGACTTTCATTTGATTTAATTAGCTATGTTTTAATGTGTTTGACTTTAATTTGATTCAAAAAGCTTTGTTTGAATGTGTTTGACTTTCATTTGATTCAACTAGCTTTGTTTGAATGTGTTTGACTTTCATTTGATTCAATCAGCTTTGTTTGAAAGTGTTTTACTTTCATTTGATTCAATTAGCTTTGTAGAATGCATTTGACCTTCATTTGATTAAATTAGCTTTATTGAATGCATTAGACTTTAATTTGAATCAAAAAGCTTTGGTTCACAGTGTTTGACTTTCATTTGATTCAATTAGCTTTATTGAATGCACTTGACTTTCATTTGATTCAAAAAGATTTGTTTGAATGTGTTTTACTTTCATTTGATTCAATTAGCTTTGCTTGAATGTGTTTTACATTCATTTGGTTCAATTAGCATTATTGAATACATTTGACTTTCATTTGATTCAAAAAGATTTGTTTGAATGTGTTTTACTTTCATTTGATTCAATTAGCTTTGCTTGAATGTGTTTGACTTTCATTTAATTAAATTAGCTTTATTGAATGCATTTGACATTCATTTGATTCAAAAAGATTTGTTTGAATGTGTTTGACATTCATTGGATTCAATTAGATTTGTTTGAATGTGTTTGACTTTCATTTGATTCAATTAGCTTTGTTGAATGCATTAGACTTTAATTTGATTCAAAAAGCTTTTTTTGAATATGTTTGATTATCATTTGATTCAATTAGCTTTGTTTGAATGTGTTTGACTTTAATTTAATTCAAAAAGCGTTGTTTGAATGTGTTTGACTTTCATTTTATTCAATTAGCTTTGTTTAGATGTGTTTGACTTTCATTTGATTCAATTAGCTTTGTACAATGCATTTGACTTTCATTTGATTAAATTAGCTTTGTTGAATGTATTTGACTATCATTAGATTCAGAAATATTTGTTTGAATGTGTTTTACTTTCATTTGATTTAATTAGCTTTGTTTAAATGTGTTTGACTTTCATTCGATTAAATTAGCTTTGTTGAATGCATTTGACTTTCATTTGATTCAAAAAGCATTGTTTGAATGTGTTTGACTTTCATTTGATTCAATTAGCTTTGTTTGAATTTGTTTGACTTTCATTCGATTAAATTAGCTTTGTAGAATGCATTTGACTTTAATTTGATTCAAAAAGCTTTATTTGAATGTTTTTGACTTTCATTCAAATCAATTAGGTTTGATGAATGCATCTGACTTCCATTTGATTCAAAAAGCTCTGTTTGAATGTGTTTGACTTTCATTTGATTCAATTAGATTTGCTTGAATGTTTTTTACTTTCATTTGATTAAATTAGCTTTGTTTAATTGTGTTTGACTTTTATTTGATTCAATTAGCTTTGTAGAATGCATTAGACTTTAATTTGAATCAAAAAGCTTTGGTTGACTGTGTTTGACTTTAGTTTGATTCAATTAGCTTTATTGAATGAATTTGACTTTTATTTGATTCAAAAAGCTCTGTTTGAATGTGTTTCACTTTCATTTTATTCAATTAGCTTTGCTTGAATGTGTTTGACTTTCATTTGATTAAATTAGCTTTGTTGAATGCATTTGACTTTCATTTGATTTAGAAAGCTTTGTTTGAAAGTGTTTACCTTGCATTTGATTTAATTAGCTTTGTTTGAATGTGTTTGACTTTAATTTGATTCAAAAATCTTTGTTTGATTGTGTTTGACTTTCATTTGATTCAACTAGCTTTGTTTGAATGTGTTTGACTTTCATTTGATTCAATCAGCTTTGTTTGAATGTGTTTTACTTTCATTTGATTTAATTAGCTTTGTTTAAATGTGTTTGACTTTTATTTGATTCATAAAGCTTTGTTTGAATGTGTTTGACTTTCATTTAATTCAATCAGCTTTGTTTGAATGTGTTTTACTTTCATTTGATTCAATTAGCTTTGTTTGAATGTGTTTGACTTTTATTTGTTTCAAAAAGCTTTGTTTGAACGTGTTTGACTTTCATTTTATTCAATTAGCTTTGTTTGAATGTGTTTGACTCTCATTTGATTCAATTAGCTTTGTACAATGAATTTGACTTTCATTTGATTTAATTAGCTTTGTTGAATGTATTTGACTTTCATTTGATTCAGAAAGCTTTGTTTGAATGTGTTTTACTTTCATTTGATTTAATTAGCTTTGTTTAAATGTGTTTGACTTTTATTTGATTCAGAAAGCTTTGTTTGAATGTGTTTGACTTTCATTTGATTCAATCAGCTTTGTTTGAATGTGTTTTACTTTCATTTGATTCAATCAGCTTTGTTTGAATGTGTTTTACTTTCATTTGATTCAATTAGCTTTGTTTGAATGTGTTTGACTTTAATCTGATTCAAAAATCTTTGTTTGATTGTGTTTGACTTTCATTTGATTCAACTAGCTTTGTTTGAATGTGTTTGACTTTCATTTGATTCATAAAGCTTTGTTTGAATGTGTTTGACTTTCATTTGATTCAATCAGCTTTGTTTGAATGTGTTTTACTTTCATTTGATTCAATCAGCTTTGTTTGAATGTGTTTTACTTTCATTTGATTCAATTAGCTTTGTTTGAATGTGTTTGAGTTTTATTTGATTCAAAAAGCTTTGTTTGAATGTGTTTGACTTTCATTTTATTTAATTAGCTTTGTTTGAAAGTGTTTGATATTCATTTGATTCAATTAGCTTTGTACAATGCATTTGACTTTCATTTGATTTAATTAGCTTTGTTGAATGTATTTGTCTTTCATTTGATTTAGAAAGCTTTGTTTGAATGTGTTTTACTGTCATTTGATTTAATTAGCTTTGTTTAAATGTGTTTGACTTTTATTTGATTCAAAAAGCTTTGTTTGAATGTGTTTGACTTTCATGTGATTCAATCAGCTTTGTTTGAATGTGTTTGACTTTGATTTGATTCGTTTAGCTTTGTAGAATGCATTTGACTTTAATTTTATTCAAAAAGCTTTATTTGAATGTGTTTGACTTTCATTCGAATCAATTAGCTTTGATGAATGCATTTGACTTTCATTTGATTCAAAAAGCTCTGTTTGAATGTGTTTGACTTTCATTTGATTCAACAAGCTTTGTTTGAATGTGTTTGACTTTCATTTGATTCAAATAGCTTTGTTTGAATTTGTTTGACTTTTATTTGATTCAATTAGCTTTGTTTAATGCATTAGACTTTAATTTGAATCAAAAAGCTTTGGTTCACAGTGTTTGACTTTCATTTGATTCAATTAGCTTTATTGAATGCACTTGACTTTCATTTGATTCAAAAAGATTTGTTTGAATGTGTTTTACTTTCATTTGATTCAATTAGCTTTGCTTGAATGTGTTTTACATTCATTTGATTCAATTAGCATTATTGAATACATTTGAATTTCATTTGATTCAAAAAGATTTGTTTGAATGTGTTTTACTTTTATTTGATTCAATTAGCTTTGCTTGAATGTGTTTGACTTTCATTTAATTAAATTAGCTTTATTGAATGCATTTGACATTCATTTGATTCGAAAAGATTTGTTTGAATGTGTTTGACATTCATTGGATTCAATTAGATTTGTTTGAATGTGTTTGACTTTCATTTGATTGAATTAGCTTTGTTGAATGCATTAGACTTTAATTTTATTCAAAAAGCTTTTTTTGAATATGTTTGATTATCATTTGATTCAATTAGCTTTGTTTGAATGTGTTTGCCTTTAATTTAATTCAAAAAGCTTTGTTTGAATGTGTTTGACTTTCATTTTATTCAATTAGCTTTGTTTAGATGTGTTTGACTTTCATTTGATTCAATTAGCTTTGTACAATGCATTTGACTTTCATTTGATTAAATTAGCTTTGTTGAATGTATTTGACTATCATTAGATTCAGAAATATTTGTTTGAATGTGTTTTACTTTCATTTGATTTAATTAGCTTTGTTTAAATGTGTTTGACTTTCATTCGATTAAATTAGCTTTGTTGAATGCATTTGACTTTCATTTGATTCAAAAAGCATTGTTTGAATGTGTTTGACTTTCATTTGATTCAATTAGCTTTGTTTGAATTTGTTTGACTTTCATTCGATTAAATTAGCTTTGTAGAATGCATTTGACTTTAAGTTGATTCAAAAAGCTTTATTTGAATGTTTTTGACTTTCATTCAAATCAATTAGGTTTGATGAATGCATCTGACTTCCATTTGATTCAAAAAGCTCTGTTTGAATGTGTTTGACTTTCATTTGATTCAATTAGCTTTGATGAATGCATTTGACTTTCATTTGATTCAAAAAGCTCTGTTTGAATGTGTTTGACTTTCATTTGATTCAACAAGCTTTGTTTGAATGTGTTTGACTTTCATTTGATTCAAATAGCTTTGTTTGAATTTGTTTGACTTTTATTTGATTCAATTAGCTTTGTTTAATGCATTAGACTTTAATTTGAATCAAAAAGCTTTGGTTCACAGTGTTTGACTTTCATTTGATTCAATTAGCTTTATTGAATGCACTTGACTTTCATTTGATTCAAAAAGATTTGTTTGAATGTGTTTTACTTTCATTTGATTCAATTAGCTTTGCTTGAATGTGTTTTACATTCATTTGATTCAATTAGCATTATTGAATACATTTGACTTTCATTTGATTCAAAAAGATTTGTTTGAATGTGTTTTACTTTCATTTGATTCAATTAGCTTTGCTTGAATGTGTTTGACTTTCATTTAATTAAATTAGCTTTATTGAATGCATTTGACATTCATTTGATTCGAAAAGATTTGTTTGAATGTGTTTGACATTCATTGGATTCAATTAGATTTGTTTGAATGTGTTTGACTTTCATTTGATTGAATTAGCTTTGTTGAATGCATTAGACTTTAATTTGATTCAAAAAGCTTTTTTTGAATATGTTTGATTATCATTTGATTCAATTAGCTTTGTTTGAATGTGTTTGCCTTTAATTTAATTCAAAAAGCTTTGTTTGAATGTGTTTGACTTTCATTTTATTCAATTAGCTTTGTTTAGATGTGTTTGACTTTCATTTGATTCAATTAGCTTTGTACAATGCATTTGACTTTCATTTGATTAAATTAGCTTTGTTGAATGTATTTGACTATCATTAGATTCAGAAATATTTGTTTGAATGTGTTTTACTTTCATTTGATTTAATTAGCTTTGTTTAAATGTGTTTGACTTTCATTCGATTAAATTAGCTTTGTTGAATGCATTTGACTTTCATTTGATTCAAAAAGCATTGTTTGAATGTGTTTGACTTTCATTTGATTCAATTAGCTTTGTTTGAATTTGTTTGACTTTCATTCGATTAAATTAGCTTTGTAGAATGCATTTGACTTTAATTTGATTCAAAAAGCTTTATTTGAATGTTTTTGACTTTCATTCAAATCAATTAGGTTTGATGAATGCATCTGACTTCCATTTGATTCAAAAAGCTCTGTTTGAATGTGTTTGACTTTCATTTGATTCAATTAGATTTGCTTGAATGTTTTTTACTTTCATTTGATTAAATTAGCTTTGTTTAATTGTGTTTGACTTTTATTTGATTCAATTAGCTTTGTAGAATGCATTGGACTTTAATTTGAATCAAAAAGCTTTGGTTGACTGTGTTTGACTTTAGTTTGATTCAATTAGCTTTATTGAATGAATTTGACTTTTATTTGATTCAAAAAGCTCTGTTTGAATGTGTTTCACTTTCATTTTATTCAATTAGCTTTGCTTGAATGTGTTTGACTTTCATTTGATTAAATTAGCTTTGTTGAATGCATTTGACTTTCATTTGATTTAGAAAGCTTTGTTTGAAAGTGTTTACCTTGCATTTGATTTAATTAGCTTTGTTTGAATGTGTTTGACTTTAATCTGATTCAAAAATCTTTGTTTGATTGTGTTTGACTTTCATTTGATTCAACTAGCTTTGTTTGAATGTGTTTGACTTTCATTTGATTCAATCAGCTTTGTTTGAATGTGTTTTACTTTCATTTGATTTAATTAGCATTGTTTAAATGTGTTTGACTTTTATTTGATTCATAAAGCTTTGTTTGAATGTGTTTGACTTTCATTTGATTCAATCAGCTTTGTTTGAATGTGTTTTACTTTCATTTGATTCAATCAGCTTTGTTTGAATGTGTTTTACTTTCATTTGATTCAATTAGCTTTGTTTGAATGTGTTTGAGTTTTATTTGATTCAAAAAGCTTTGTTTGAATGTGTTTGACTTTCATTTTATTTAATTAGCTTTGTCTGAAAGTGTTTGATATTCATTTGATTCAATTAGCTTTGTACAATGCATTTGACTTTCATTTGATTTAATTAGCTTTGTTGAATGTATTTGTCTTTCATTTGATTTAGAAAGCTTTGTTTGAATGTGTTTTACTGTCATTTGATTTAATTAGCTTTGTTTAAATGTGTTTGACTTTTATTTGATTCAAAAAGCTTTGTTTGAATGTGTTTGACTTTCATGTGATTCAATCAGCTTTGTTTGAATGTGTTTGACTTTGATTTGATTCGTTTAGCTTTGTAGAATGCATTTGACTTTAATTTTATTCAAAAAGCTTTATTTGAATGTGTTTGACTTTCATTCGAATCAATTAGCTTTGATGAATGCATTTGACTTTCATTTGATTCAAAAAGCTCTGTTTGAATGTGTTTGACTTTCATTTGATTCAACAAGCTTTGTTTGAATGTGTTTGACTTTCATTTGATTCAAATAGCTTTGTTTGAATTTGTTTGACTTTTATTTGATTCAATTAGCTTTGTTTAATGCATTAGACTTTAATTTGAATCAAAAAGCTTTGGTTCACAGTGTTTGACTTTCATTTGATTCAATTAGCTTTATTGAATGCACTTGACTTTCATTTGATTCAAAAAGATTTGTTTGAATGTGTTTTACTTTCATTTGATTCAATTAGCTTTGCTTGAATGTGTTTTACATTCATTTAATTCAATTAGCATTATTGAATACATTTGAATTTCATTTGATTCAAAAAGATTTTTTTGAATGTGTTTTACTTTTATTTGATTCAATTAGCTTTGCTTGAATGTGTTTGACTTTCATTTAATTAAATTAGCTTTATTGAATGCATTTGACATTCATTTGATTCGAAAAGATTTGTTTGAATGTGTTTGACATTCATTGGATTCAATTAGATTTGTTTGAATGTGTTTGACTTTCATTTGATTGAATTAGCTTTGTTGAATGCATTAGACTTTAATTTGATTCAAAAAGCTTTTTTTTGAATATGTTTGATTATCATTTGATTCAATTAGCTTTGTTTGAATGTGTTTGCCTTTAATTTAATTCAAAAAGCTTTGTTTGAATGTGTTTGACTTTCATTTTATTCAATTAGCTTTGTTTAGATGTGTTTGACTTTCATTTGATTCAATTAGCTTTGTACAATGCATTTGACTTTCATTTGATTAAATTAGCTTTGTTGAATGTATTTGACTATCATTAGATTCAGAAATATTTGTTTGAATGTGTTTTACTTTCATTTGATTTAATTAGCTTTGTTTAAATGTGTTTGACTTTCATTCGATTAAATTAGCTTTGTTGAATGCATTTGACTTTCATTTAATTCAAAAAGCATTGTTTGAATGTGTTTGACTTTCATTTGATTCAATTAGCTTTGTTTCAATTTGTTTGACTTTCATTCGATTAAATTAGCTTTGTAGAATGCATTTGACTTTAATTTGATTCAAAAAGCTTTATTTGAATGTTTTTGACTTTCATTCAAATCAATTAGGTTTGATGAATGCATCTGACTTCCATTTGATTCAAAAAGCTCTGTTTGAATGTGTTTGACTTTCATTTGATTCAATTAGATTTGCTTGAATGTTTTTAACTTTCATTTGATTAAATTAGCTTTGTTTAATTGTGTTTGACTTTTATTTGATTCAATTAACTTTGTAGAATGCATTAGACTTTAATTTGAATCAAAAAGCTTTGGTTGACTTTGTTTGACTTTAGTTTGATTCAATTAGCTTTATTGAATGAATTTGACTTTTATTTGATTCAAAAAGCTCTTTTTGAATGTGTTTCACTTTCATTTTATTCAATTAGCTTTGCTTGAATGTGTTTGACTTTCATTTGATTAAATTAGCTTTGTTAATGCATTTGACTTTCATTTGATTTAGAAAGCTTTGTTTGAAAGTGTTTACCTTGCATTTGATTTAATTAGCTTTGTTTGAATGTGTTTGACTTTAATCTGATTCAAAAATCTTTGTTTGATTGTGCTTGACTTTCATTTGATTCAACTAGCTTTGTTTGAATGTGTTTGACTTTCATTTGATTCAATCAGCTTTGTTTGAATGTGTTTTACTTTCATTTGATTTAATTAGCATTGTTTAAATGTGTTTGACTTTTATTTGATTCATAAAGCTTTGTTTGAATGTGTTTGACTTTCATTTGATTCAATCAGCTTTGTTTGAATGTGTTTTACTTTCATTTGATTCAATCAGCTTTGTTTGAATGTGTTTTACTTTCATTTGATTCAATTAGCTTTGTTTGAATGTGTTTGAGTTTTATTTGATTCAAAAAGCTTTGTTTGAATGTGTTTGACTTTCATTTTATTTAATTAGCTTTGTTTGAAAGTGTTTGATATTCATTTGATTCAATTAGATTTGTACAATGCATTTGACTTTCATTTGATTTAATTAGCTTTGTTGAATGTATTTGTCTTTCATTTGATTTAGAAAGCTTTGTTTGAATGTGTTTTACTGTCATTTGATTTAATTAGCTTTGTTTAAATGTGTTTGACTTTTATTTGATTCAAAAAGCTTTGTTTGAATGTGTTTGACTTTCATTTGATTCAATCAGCTTTGTTTGAATGTGCTTGACTTTGATTTGATTCGTTTAGCTTTGTAGAATGCATTTGACTTTAATTTTATTCAAAAAGCTTTATTTGAATGTGTTTGACTTTCATTCGAATCAATTAGCTTTGATGAATGCATTTGATTTTCATTTGATTCAAAAAGCTCTGTTTGAATGTGTTTGACTTTCATTTGATTCAACAAGCTTTGTTTGAATGTGTTTGACTTTCATTTGATTCAAATAGCTTTGTTTGAATTTGTTTGACTTTTATTTGATTCAATTAGCTTTGTTTAATGCATTAGACTTTAATTTGATTCAAAAAGCTTTGTTTGAATGTGTTTGACTTTCACTTGATTCAATCAGGTTTGTTTGAATGTGTTTGACTTTCATTTGATTCAAATAGCTTTGTTTGAATGTGTTTGACTTTCATTTGATTCAATTAGCTTTGCTTGAATGTGTTTTACATTCATTTGATTCAATTAGCATTATTGAATACATTTGAATTTCATTTGATTCAAAAAGATTTGTTTGAATGTGTTTTACTTTCATTTGATTCAATTAGCTTTGCTTGAATGTGTTTGACTTTCATTTAATTAAATTAGCTTTATTGAATGCATTTGACATTCATTTGATTCGAAAAGATTTGTTTGAATGTGTTTGACATTCATTGGATTCAATTAGATTTGTTTGAATGTGTTTGACTTTCATTTGATTGAATTAGCTTTGTTGAATGCATTAGACTTTAATTTGATTCAAAAAGCTTTTTTTGAATGTGTTTGATTATCATTTGATTCAATTAGCTTTGTTTGAATGTGTTTGACTTTAATTTAATTCAAAAAGCTTTGTTTGAATGTGTTTGACTTTCATTTTATTCAATTAGCTTTGTTTAGATGTGTTTGACTTTCATTTGATTCAATTAGCTTTGTACAATGCATTTGACTTTCATTTGATTAAATTAGCTTTGTTGAATGTATTTGACTATCATTAGATTCAGAAATATTTGTTTGAATGTGTTTTACTTTCATTTGATTTAATTAGCTTTGTTTAAATGTGTTTGACTTTCATTCGATTAAATTAGCTTTGTTGAATGCATTTGACTTTCATTTAATTCAAAAAGCATTGTTTGAATGTGTTTGACTTTCATTTGATTCAATTAGCTTTGTTTCAATTTGTTTGACTTTCATTCGATTAAATTAGCTTTGTAGAATGCATTTGACTTTAATTTGATTCAAAAAGCTTTATTTGAATGTTTTTGACTTTCATTCAAATCAATTAGGTTTGATGAATGCATCTGACTTCCATTTGATTCAAAAAGCTCTGTTTGAATGTGTTTGACTTTCATTTGATTCAATTAGATTTGCTTGAATGTTTTTAACTTTCATTTGATTAAATTAGCTTTGTTTAATTGTGTTTGACTTTTATTTGATTCAATTAACTTTGTAGAATGCATTAGACTTTAATTTGAATCAAAAAGCTTTGGTTGACTTTGTTTGACTTTAGTTTGATTCAATTAGCTTTATTGAATGAATTTGACTTTTATTTGATTCAAAAAGCTCTGTTTGAATGTGTTTCACTTTCATTTTATTCAATTAGCTTTGCTTGAATGTGTTTGACTTTCATTTGATTAAATTAGCTTTGTTAATAAATTTGACTTTCATTTGATTTAGAAAGCTTTGTTTGAAAGTGTTTACCTTGCATTTGATTTAATTAGCTTTGTTTGAATGTGTTTGACTTTAATCTGATTCAAAAATCTTTGTTTGATTGTGCTTGACTTTCATTTGATTCAACTAGCTTTGTTTGAATGTGTTTGACTTTCATTTGATTCAATCAGCTTTGTTTGAATGTGTTTTACTTTCATTTGATTTAATTAGCATTGTTTAAATGTGTTTGACTTTTATTTGATTCATAAAGCTTTGTTTGAATGTGTTTGACTTTCATTTGATTCAATCAGCTTTGTTTGAATGTGTTTTACTTTCATTTGATTCAATCAGCTTTGTTTGAATGTGTTTTACTTTCATTTGATTCAATTAGCTTTGTTTGAATGTGTTTGAGTTTTATTTGATTCAAAAAGCTTTGTTTGAATGTGTTTGACTTTCATTTTATTTAATTAGCTTTGTTTGAAAGTGTTTGATATTCATTTGATTCAATTAGCTTTGTACAATGCATTTGACTTTCATTTGATTTAATTAGCTTTGTTGAATGTATTTGTCTTTCATTTGATTTAGAAAGCTTTGTTTGAATGTGTTTTACTGTCATTTGATTTAATTAGCTTTGTTTAAATGTGTTTGACTTTTATTTGATTCAAAAAGCTTTGTTTGAATGTGTTTGACTTTCATTTGATTCAATCAGCTTTGTTTGAATGTGTTTGACTTTGATTTGATTCGTTTAGCTTTGTAGAATGCATTTGACTTTAATTTTATTCAAAAAGCTTTATTTGAATGTGTTTGACTTTCATTCGAATCAATTAGCTTTGATGAATGCATTTGACTTTCATTTGATTCAAAAAGCTCTGTTTGAATGTGTTTGACTTTCATTTGATTCAACAAGCTTTGTTTGAATGTGTTTGACTTTCATTTGATTCAAATAGCTTTGTTTGAATTTGTTTGACTTTTATTTGATTCAATTAGCTTTGTTTAATGCATTAGACTTTAATTTGATTCAAAAAGCTTTGTTTGAATGTGTTTGACTTTCACTTGATTCAATCAGGTTTGTTTGAATGTGTTTGACTTTCATTTGATTCAAATAGCTTTGTTTGAATGTGTTTGACTTTCATTTGATTCAATTAGCTTTGCTTGAATGTGTTTTACATTCATTTGATTCAATTAGCATTATTGAATACATTTGAATTTCATTTGATTCAAAAAGATTTGTTTGAATGTGTTTTACTTTCATTTGATTCAATTAGCTTTGCTTGAATGTGTTTGACTTTCATTTAATTAAATTAGCTTTATTGAATGCATTTGACATTCATTTGATTCGAAAAGATTTGTTTGAATGTGTTTGACATTCATTGGATTCAATTAGATTTGTTTGAATGTGTTTGACTTTCATTTGATTCAATTAGCTTTGTTGAATGCATTAGACTTTAATTTGATTCAAAAAGCTTTTTTTGAATGTGTTTGATTATCATTTGATTCAATTAGCTTTGTTTGAATGTGTTTGACTTTAATTTAATTCAAAAAGCTTTGTTTGAATGTGTTTGACTTTCATTTTATTCAATTAGCTTAGTTTAGATGTGTTTGACTTTCATTTGATTCAATTAGCTTTGTACAATGCATTTGACTTTCATTTGATTAAATTAGCTTTGTTGAATGTATTTGACTATCATTAGATTCAGAAATATTTGTTTGAATGTGTTTTACTTTCATTTGATTTAATTAGCTTTGTTTAAATGTGTTTGAGTTTCATTCGATTAAATTAGGTTTGTTGAATGCATTTGACTTTCATTTGATTCAAAAAGCATTGTTTGAATGTGTTTGACTTTCATTTGATTCAATTAGCTTTGTTTGAATTTGTTTGACTTTCATTCGATTAAATTAGCTTTGTAGAATGCATTTGACTTTAATTTGATTCAAAAAGCTTTATTTGAATGTGTTTGACTTTCATTCAAATCAATTAGGTTTGATGAATGCATCTGACTTCCATTTGATTCAAAAAGCTCTGTTTGAATGTGTTTGACTTTCATTTGATTCAATTAGATTTGCTTGAATGTTTTTTACTTTCATTTGATTAAATTAGCTTTGTTTAATTGTGTTTGACTTTTATTTGATTCAATTAGCTTTGTAGAATGCATTAGACTTTAATTTGAATCAAAAAAGCTTTGGTTGACTGTGTTTGACTTTAGTTTGATTCAATTAGCTTTATTGAATGAATTTGACTTTTATTTGATTCAAAAAGCTCTGTTTGAATGTGTTTCACTTTCATTTTATTCAATTAGCTTTGCTTGAATGTGTTTGACTTTCATTTGATTAAATTAGTTTTGTTGAATGCATTTGACTTTCATTTGATTTAGAAAGCTTTGTTTGAAAGTGTTTACCTTGCATTTGATTTAATTAGCTTTGTTTGAATGTGTTTGACTTTAATCTGATTCAAAAATCTTTGTTTGATTGTGTTTGACTTTCATTTGATTCAACTAGCTTTGTTTGAATGTGTTTGACTTTCATTTGATTCAATCAGCTTTGTTTGAATGTGTTTTACTTTCATTTGATTTAATTAGCATTGTTTAAATGTGTTTGACTTTTATTTGATTCATAAAGCTTTGTTTGAATGTGTTTGACTTTCATTTGATTCAATCAGCTTTGTTTGAATGTGTTTTACTTTCATTTGATTTAATTAGCATTGTTTAAATGTGTTTGACTTTTATTTGATTCATAAAGCTTTGTTTGAATGTGTTTGACTTTCATTTGATTCAATCAGCTTTGTTTGAATGTGTTTTACTTTCATTTGATTCAATTAGCTTTGTTTGAATGTGTTTGACTTTTATTTGATTCAAAAAGCTTTGTTTGAATGTGTTTGACTTTCATTTTATTCAATTAGCTTTGTTTGAAAGTGTTTGACTTTCATTTGATTCAATTAGCTTTGTACAATGCATTTGACTTTCATTTGATTTAATTAGCTTTATTGAATGCATTTGACATTTATTTGATTCAAAAAGTTATGTTTTGAATGTGTTTCACTTTCATTTGATTCAATTAGCTTTGCTTGAATGTGTTTTTTTGATTAAATTATCTTTGTTGAATGCATTTGACTTTCATTTGATTAAGAAAGCTTTGTTTGTAAGTGTTTGACTTGCATTTGATTTAATTAGCTTTGTTTGAATGTGTTTGGCTTTAATTTGATTCAAAAAATCTTTGTTTGATTGTGTTTGACTTTCATTTGATTCAACTAGCTTTGTTTGAATGTGTTTGACTTTCATTTGATTCAATCAGCTTTGTTTGAATGTGTTTTACTTTCATTTGATTTAATTAGCTTTGTTTTAAATGTGTTTGACTTTAATTTGATTCATAATGCTTTGTTTGAATGTGTTTGACTTTCATTTAATTTAATCAGCTTTGTTTGAATGTGTTTTACTTTCATTTGATTCAATTAGCTTTGTTTGAATGTGTTTGACTTTTGTTTGATTCAAAAAGCTTTGTTTGAATATGTTTGACTTTCATTTTATTCAATTAGCTTTGTTTGAAAGTGTTTTGACTTTCATTTGATTCAATTAGCTTTGTACAATGCATTTGACTTTTATTTGATTTAATTAGCTTTATTGAATGCATTTGACATTTATTTGATTCAAAAAGTTCTGTTAGAATGTGTTTCACTTTCATTTGATTCAATTAGCTTTGCTTGAATGGGTTTGACTTTAATTTGATTAAATTATCTTTGTTGAATGCATTTGACTTTCATTTGATTTAGAAAGCTTTGTTTGAAAGTGTTTGACTTTCATTTGATTTAACTAGCTTTGTTTGAATGTGTTTGACTTTCATTTGATTCAAATAGCTTTGTTTGAATGTGTTTGACTTTCATTTGATTAAATTAGCTTTGTTTAATTGTGTTTGACTTTTATTTGATTCAATTAGCTTTGTAGAATGCATTAGACTTTAATTTGAATCAAAAAGCTTTGTTTGACTGTGTTTGACTTTAGTTTGATTCAATTAGCTTTATTGAATGCATTTGACTTTTATTTGATTCAAAAAGCTCTGTTTGAATGTGTTTTCACTTTCATTTGATTCAATTAGCTTTGCTTGAATGTGTTTGACTTTCATTTGATTAAATTAGCTTTGTTGAAAGCATTTTGACTTTCATTTGATTTAGAAAGCTTTGTTTGAAAGTGTTTTTACTTTCATTTGATTTAATTAGCTTTGTTTGAATGTGTTTGACTTTCACTTGATTCAATCAGCTTTGTTTGAATGTGTTTGACTTTCATTTGAATTCAACTAGCTTTGTTTGAATGTGTTTTGACTTTCATTTGATTTAGAAAAGCTTTGTTTGAAAGTGCTTTGACTTTGCATTTGATTTAATTAGCTTTGTTTGAATGTGTTTGACTTTATTTGATTCAAAAGCTTTGTTTGAATGTGTTTGACTTTAATTTGATTCAAAAAGCTTTGTTTTAATGTGTTTTGACTTTCATTTGATTCAAATAGCTTTGTTTGAATGTGTTTGAATTTCATTTGATTCAATTAGCTTTGTTAAATGCATTGGACTTTCAATTTGACTCAAAAAGCTTTGTTTGAATGTGTTTGACTTTCATTTGATTCAAAAAGATTTGTTTGAATGTGTTTTACTTTCACTTGATTCTATTAGCTTTGATTGAATGTGTTTGACTTTCATTTGATTAAATTAGCTTTATTGAATGCATTTTGACTTTCATTTGATTCAAAAAGATTTGTTTGAACGTGTTTGACTTTCATTTAGATTCAATTAGATTTGTTTGAATGTGTTTGACTTTCATTTGATTCATTTCGCTTTTTTGAATGCATTAGACTTTAATTTTGATTCGAAAAAGCTTTTTTTGAATGTGTTTTTCATTGATCATTATGATTCAATTAGCTTTTGTTTGAATGTGTTTGACTTTAATTTGATTCAAAAGCTTTGTTTGAACGTGTTTGACTTTCATTTTGATTCAATTAGCTTTTGTTTAAATGTGTTTGACTTTCATTTGATTCAATTAGCTTTGATCAATGCATTTGACTTTCATTTGATTCAAAAGCTTTGTTGAATGTGTTTGATTTAATTTGATTTTAGCTTTGTAGAATGATTGACTTTAATTTGATTCAAAAAGCTTATTTGAATGTGTTTGACTTTCATTCGAATCAATTAGGTTTGATGAATGCATTTGACTTTCATTTGATTAAAAAGCTCTGTTTGAATGTGTTTGACTTTCATTTGATTCAATTAGCTTTGTTGAATGTTTTTGACTTTCATTTGATTCAAATAGCTTTGTTTGAATGTGTTTGACTTTCATTTGATTCAATTAGCTTTGTTAAATGCATTAGACTTTAATTTGATTCAAAAAGCTTTGTTTGAATGTGTTTGACTTTATTTGATTCAATTAGCTTTTGTATTTGTTTTATTATTGTTGTTTTGTACTTTCATTTGATTCAATTAGCTTTGTTTGAATGTGTTTGACTTTCATTTGATTAAATTAGCTTTGTTTGAATGCATTTGACTTTCATTTGATTTAGAAAGCTTTGTTTGAAATGTGTTTGACTTTGCATTTGATTTAATTAGCTTTGTTTGAATGTGTTTGACTTTAATTTGATTCAAAAAGCTTTGTTTGAATGTGTTTGACTTTCATTTGATTCAATAGCTTTGTTTGAATGTGTTTGACTTTCATTTGATTCAATTAGCTTTGCTTGAATGTGTTTGACTTTCATTTGATTAAATTAGCTTTGTTGAATGCATTGACTTTCATTTGATTTAGAAAGCTTTGTTTGAAAGTGTTTGAACTTTCATTTGATTCAATTTGCTTTGTTACAATGCATTTGACTTTCATTTGATTTAATTAGCTTTGTTTAAATGTATTTGTACTTTCATTTGATTCAAAAAGCTTTGTTTGAATGTGTTTTTACTTTTCATTTTGATCTAATTAGCTTTGTTTAAATGTGTTTGACTTTTATTTGATTCAAAAAGCTTTGATTGAATGTGTTTGACTTTCATTTGATTCAATTAGCTTTTGTTTGAATGTGTTTTAACTTTCATTTGATTTAATTAGCTTTGTTTAATGTGTTTGACTTTATTTGATTCATAAAGCTTTGTTTGAATGTGTTTGACTTTCATTTAATGCAATCAGCTTTGTTTTGAATGTGTTTTTACTTTCATTTGATTCAATTAGCTTTGTTTGAATGTGTTTGACTTTTATTTGATTCAAAAAGCTTTGTTTGAATGTGTTTGACTTTCATTTGATTCAATTAGCTTTGTTTGAAAGTGTTTTGACTTTCATTTGATTCAATTAGCTTTGTTTGAATGTGTTTTACTTTCATTTGATTCAATCAGCTTTGTTTGAATGTGTTTGACTTTCATTTGATTCAATCAGCTTTGTTTGAATGTGTTTTACTTTCATTTGATTCAATTAGCTTTGTTTGAATGTGTTTGACTTTTATTTGGTTCAAAAAGCTTTTTTTGAATGTGTTTGACTTTCATTTTATTAATTAGCTTTGTTTGAAAGTTTTTGACATTCATTTGATTCAATTAGCTTTGTTACAATGCATTTTGACTTTCATTTGATTTAATTAGCTTTGTTAAATGTATTTGACTTTGCATTATGAATTTTGAATTTGTTATTGTTGCTTTTTGAATGCATTTTAACTTTAATTTGAATTCAAAAAAATGCTTTATTTGAATGTTGTTTGACTTTCATTCGAATCAATTAGCTTTGAATGAATGCATTTGACTTTCATTTGATTCAAAAAGCTCTGTTTGAATGTGTTTGATTTTAATTTGATTCGTTTTAGCTTTGTAGAATACATTTGACTTTAATTTGATTCAAAAAGCATTATTTTAATGTGTTTGACTTTCATTCGAATCAATTAGCTTTGATGAATGCATTTGACTTTCATTTGATTTAAAAACCTCTGTTTGAATGTGTTTGACTTTAATTTTATTGATTCAAATAGCTTTGTTTGAATGTGTTTTACTTTCATTTGATTCAATTAGCTTTGTTTGAATGTGTTTGAGTTTGATTTGATACGCTTAGCTTTGTAGAATGCATTTGACTTTAATTTGATTTAAAAAGCTTTATTTGAATGTGTTTGACTTTCATTCGAATCAATTAGCTTTGATGAATGCATTTGACTTTCATTTGATTCAAAAAGCTCTGTTTGAATGTGTTTGATTTTAATTTGATTCGTTTAGCTTTGTAGAATACGTTTGACTTTAATTTGATTCAAAAAGCATTATTTTAATGTGTTTGACTTTCATTCGAATCAATTAGCTTTGATGAATGCATTTGACTTTCATTTGATTTAAAAAGCTCTGTTTGAATGTGTTTGACTTTCATTTGATTTAACTAGCTTTGTTTGAATGTGTTTGACTTTCATTTGATTCAAATAGCTTTGTTTGAATGTGTTTGACTTTCATTTGATTCAATTAGCTTTGTTAAATGCATTAGACTTTAATTTGATTCAAAAAGCTTTGTTTGAATGTGTTTGACTTACACTTGATTCAATCAGCTTTGTTTGAATGTGTTTGACTTTCTTTTGATTCATCTAGCTTTGTTTGAATGTGTTTGACTTTCATTTGATTTAGAAAGCTTTGTTTAAAAGTGCTTGACTTGCATTTGATTTAATTAGCTTTGTTTGAATGTGTTTGACTTTAATTTGATTCAAAAAGCTTTGTTTGAATGTGTTTGACTTTAATTTGATTCAAAAAGCTTTGTTTGAATGTGTTTGACTTTCATTTGATTCAATTAGCTTTGCTTGAATGTGTTTGACTTTAATTTGATTAAATTATCTTTGTTGAATGCATTTCGACTTTCATTTGATTTAGAAAGCTTTGTTTGAAAGTGTTTGACTTTCGTTTGATTCAATTTGCTTTGTACAATGCATTTGACTTTCATTTGATTTAATTAGCTTTGTTAAATGTATTTGTCTTTCATTTAATTCAGAAAGCTTTGTTTGAATGTGTTTTACTTTCATTTGATCTAATTAGCTTTGTTTAAATGTGTTTGACTTTTATTTGATTCAAAAAGCTTTGATTGAATGTGTTTGCCTTTCATTTGATTCAATTAGCTTTGTTTGAATGTGTTTTAATTTCATTTGATTTAATTAGCTTTGTTTTAATGTGTTTGACTTTAATTTGATTCATAAAGCTTTGTTTGAATGTGTTTGACTTTCATTTAATTCAATCAGCTTTGTTTGAATGTGTTTTACTTTCATTTGATTCAATTAGCTTTGTTTGAATGTGTTTGACTTTTATTTGATTCAAAAAGCTTTGTTTGAATGTGTTTGACTTTCATTTTATTCAATTAGCTTTGTTTGAAAGTGTTTGACTTTCATTTGATTCAATTAGCTTTGTTTGAATGTGTTTTACTTTCATTTGATTCAATCAGCTTTGTTTGAATGTGTTTTACTTTCATTTGATTCAATCAGCTTTGTTTGAATGTGTTTTACTTTCATTTGATTCAATTAGCTTTGTTTGAATGTGTTTGACTTTTATTTGGTTCAAAAAGCTTTGTTTGAATGTGTTTGACTTTCATTTTATTTAATTAGCTTTGTTTGAAAGTTTTTGACATTCATTTGATTCAATTAGCTTTGTACAATGCATTTGACTTTCATTTGATTTAATTAGCTTTGTTGAATGTATTTGTCTTTCATTTGATTCAGAAAGCTTTGTTTGAATGTGTTTTACTTTCATTTGATTTAATCAGCTTTGTTTAAATGTGTTTGACTTTTATTTGATTCAAAAAGCTTTGTTTGAATGTGTTTTACTTTCATTTGATTCAATTAGCTTTGTTTGAATGTGTTTGACTTTGATTTGTTACGCTTAGCTTTGTAGAATGCATTTGACTTTAATTTGAATCAAAAAGCTTTACTTGAATGTGTTTGACTTTCATTCGAATCAATTAGCTTTGATGAATGCATTTGACTTTCATTTGATTCAAAAAGCTCTGTTTGAATGTGTTTGATTTTAATTTGATTCGTTTAGCTTTGTAGAATACATTTGACTTTAATTTTATTCAAAAAGAATTATTTTAATGTGTTTGACTTTCATTCGAATCAATTAGCTTTGATGAATGCATTTGACTTTCATTTGATTTAAAAACCTCTGTTTGAATGTGTTTGACTTTAATTTTATTGATTCAAATAGCTTTGTTTGAATGTGTTTTACTTTCATTTGATTCAATTAGCTTTGTTTGAATGTGTTTGCCTTTGATTTGATACGCTTAGCTTTGTAGAATGCATTTGACTTTAATTTGATTCAAAAAGCTTTATTTGAATGTGTTTGACTTTCATTCGAATCAATTAGCTTTGATGAATGCATTTGACTTTCATTTGATTCAAAAAGCTCTGTTTGAATGTGTTTGATTTTAATTTGATTCGTTTAGCTTTGTAGAATACGTTTGACTTTAATTTGATTCAAAAAGCATTATTTTAATGTGTTTGACTTTCATTCGAATCAATTAGCTTTGATGAATGCATTTGACTTTCATTTGATTTAAAAAGCTTTGTTTGAATGTGTTTGACTTTCATTTGATTTAACTAGCTTTGTTTGAATGTGTTTGACTTTCATTTGATTCAAATAGCTTTGTTTGAATGTGTTTGACTTTCATTTGATTCAATTAGCTTTGTTAAATGCATTAGACTTTAATTTGATTCAAAAAGCTTTGTTTGAATGTGTTTGACTTACACTTGATTCAATCAGCTTTGTTTGAATGTGTTTGACTTTCTTTTGATTCATCTAGCTTTGTTTGAATGTGTTTGACTTTCATTTGATTTAGAAAGCTTTGTTTAAAAGTGCTTGACTTGCATTTGATTTAATTAGCTTTGTTTGAATGTGTTTGACTTTAATTTGATTCAAAAAGCTTTGTTTGAATGTGTTTGACTTTAATTTGATTCAAAAAGCTTTGTTTGAATGTGTTTGACTTTCATTTGATTCAATTAGCTTTGCTTGAATGTGTTTGACTTTAATTGATTAAATTATCTTTGTTGAATGCATTCGACTTTCATTTGATTTAGAAAGCTTTGTTTAAAAGTGTTTGACTTTCGTTTGATTCAATTTGCTTTGTACAATGCATTTGACTTTCATTTGATTTAATTAGCTTTGTTAAATGTATTTGTCTTTCATTTAATTCAGAAAGCTTTGTTTGAATGTGTTTTACTTTCATTTGATCTAATTAGCTTTGTTTAAATGTGTTTGACTTTTATTTGATTCAAAAAGCTTTGATTGAATGTGTTTGCCTTTCATTTGATTCAATTAGCTTTGTTTGAATGTGTTTTAATTTCATTTGATTTAATTAGCTTTGTTTTAATGTGTTTGACTTTAATTTGATTCATAAAGCTTTGTTTGAATGTGTTTGACTTTCATTTAATTCAATCAGCTTTGTTTGAATGTGTTTTACTTTCATTTGATTCAATTAGCTTTGTTTGAATGTGTTTGACTTTTATTTGATTCAAAAAGCTTTGTTTGAATGTGTTTGACTTTCATTTTATTCAATTAGCTTTGTTTGAAAGTGTTTGACTTTCATTTGATTCAATTAGCTTTGTTTGAATGTGTTTTACTTTCATTTGATTCAATCAGCTTTGTTTGAATGTGTTTTACTTTCATTTGATTCAATCAGCTTTGTTTGAATGTGTTTTACTTTCATTTGATTCAATTAGCTTTGTTTGAATGTGTTTGACTTTTATTTGGTTCAAAAAGCTTTGTTTGAATGTGTTTGACTTTCATTTTATTTAATTAGCTTTGTTTGAAAGTTTTTGACATTCATTTGATTCAATTAGCTTTGTACAATGCATTTGACTTTCATTTGATTTAATTAGCTTTGTTGAATGTATTTGTCTTTCATTTGATTCAGAAAGCTTTGTTTGAATGTGTTTTACTTTCATTTGATTTAATCAGCTTTGTTTAAATGTGTTTGACTTTTATTTGATTCAAAAAGCTTTGTTTGAATGTGTTTTACTTTCATTTGATTCAATTAGCTTTGTTTGAATGTGTTTGACTTTGATTTGTTACGCTTAGCTTTGTAGAATGCATTTGACTTTAATTTGAATCAAAAAGCTTTATTTGAATGTGTTTGACTTTCATTCGAATCAATTAGCTTTGATGAATGCATTTGACTTTCATTTGATTCAAAAAGCTCTGTTTGAATGTGTTTGATTTTAATTTGATTCGTTTAGCTTTGTAGAATACATTTGACTTTAATTTGATTCAAAAAGAATTATTTTAATGTGTTTGACTTTCATTCGAATCAATTAGCTTTGATGAATGCATTTGACTTTCATTTGATTTAAAAACCTCTGTTTGAATGTGTTTGACTTTAATTTTATTGATTCAAATAGCTTTGTTTGAATGTGTTTTACTTTCATTTGATTCAATTAGCTTTGTTTGAATGTGTTTGCCTTTGATTTGATACGCTTAGCTTTGTAGAATGCATTTGACTTTAATTTGATTCAAAAAGCTTTATTTGAATGTGTTTGACTTTCATTCGAATCAATTAGCTTTGATGAATGCATTTGACTTTCATTTGATTCAAAAAGCTCTGTTTGAATGTGTTTGATTTTAATTTGATTCGTTTAGCTTTGTAGAATACGTTTGACTTTAATTTGATTCAAAAAGCATTATTTTAATGTGTTTGACTTTCATTCGAATCAATTAGCTTTGATGAATGCATTTGACTTTCATTTGATTTAAAAAGCTTTGTTTGAATGTGTTTGACTTTCATTTGATTTAACTAGCTTTGTTTGAATGTGTTTGACTTTCATTTGATTCAAATAGCTTTGTTTGAATGTGTTTGACTTTCATTTGATTCAATTAGCTTTGTTAAATGCATTAGACTTTAATTTGATTCAAAAAGCTTTGTTTGAATGTGTTTGACTTACACTTGATTCAATCAGCTTTGTTTGAATGTGTTTGACTTTCTTTTGATTCATCTAGCTTTGTTTGAATGTGTTTGACTTTCATTTGATTTAGAAAGCTTTGTTTAAAAGTGCTTGACTTGCATTTGATTTAATTAGCTTTGTTTGAATGTGTTTGACTTTAATTTGATTCAAAAAGCTTTGTTTGAATGTGTTTGACTTTAATTTGATTCAAAAAGCTTTGTTTGAATGTGTTTGACTTTCATTTGATTCAATTAGCTTTGCTTGAATGTGTTTGACTTTAATTGATTAAATTATCTTTGTTGAATGCATTCGACTTTCATTTGATTTAGAAAGCTTTGTTTAAAAGTGTTTGACTTTCGTTTGATTCAATTTGCTTTGTACAATGCATTTGACTTTCATTTGATTTAATTAGCTTTGTTAAATGTATTTGTCTTTCATTTAATTCAGAAAGCTTTGTTTGAATGTGTTTTACTTTCATTTGATCTAATTAGCTTTGTTTAAATGTGTTTGACTTTTATTTGATTCAAAAAGCTTTGATTGAATGTGTTTGCCTTTCATTTGATTCAATTAGCTTTGTTTGAATGTGTTTAAATTTCATTTGATTTAATTAGCTTTGTTTTAATGTGTTTGACTTTAATTTGATTCATAAAGCTTTGTTTGAATGTGTTTGACTTTCATTTAATTCAATCAGCTTTGTTTGAATGTGTTTTACTTTCATTTGATTCAATTAGCTTTGTTTGAATGTGTTTGACTTTTATTTGATTCAAAAAGCTTTGTTTGAATGTGTTTGACTTTCATTTTATTCAATTAGCTTTGTTTGAAAGTGTTTGACTTTCATTTGATTCAATTAGCTTTGTTTGAATGTGTTTTACTTTCATTTGATTCAATCAGCTTTGTTTGAATGTGTTTTACTTTCATTTGATTCAATCAGCTTTGTTTGAATGTGTTTTACTTTCATTTGATTCAATTAGCTTTGTTTGAATGTGTTTGACTTTTATTTGGTTCAAAAAGCTTTGTTTGAATGTGTTTGACTTTCATTTTATTTAATTAGCTTTGTTTGAAAGTTTTTGACATTCATTTGATTCAATTAGCTTTGTACAATGCATTTGACTTTCATTTGATTTAATTAGCTTTGTTGAATGTATTTGTCTTTCATTTGATTCAGAAAGCTTTGTTTGAATGTGTTTTACTTTCATTTGATTTAATCAGCTTTGTTTAAATGTGTTTGACTTTTATTTGATTCAAAAAGCTTTGTTTGAATGTGTTTTACTTTCATTTGATTCAATTAGCTTTGTTTGAATGTGTTTGACTTTGATTTGTTACGCTTAGCTTTGTAGAATGCATTTGACTTTAATTTGAATCAAAAAGCTTTATTTGAATGTGTTTGACTTTCATTCGAATCAATTAGCTTTGATGAATGCATTTGACTTTCATTTGATTCAAAAAGCTCTGTTTGAATGTGTTTGATTTTAATTTGATTCGTTTAGCTTTGTAGAATACATTTGACTTTAATTTGATTCAAAAAGAATTATTTTAATGTGTTTGACTTTCATTCGAATCAATTAGCTTTGATGAATGCATTTGACTTTCATTTGATTTAAAAACCTCTGTTTGAATGTGTTTGACTTTAATTTTATTGATTCAAATAGCTTTGTTTGAATGTGTTTTACTTTCATTTGATTCAATTAGCTTTGTTTGAATGTGTTTGCCTTTGATTTGATACGCTTAGCTTTGTAGAATGCATTTGACTTTAATTTGATTCAAAAAGCTTTATTTGAATGTGTTTGACTTTCATTCGAATCAATTAGCTTTGATGAATGCATTTGACTTTCATTTGATTCAAAAAGCTCTGTTTGAATGTGTTTGATTTTAATTTGATTCGTTTAGCTTTGTAGAATACGTTTGACTTTAATTTGATTCAAAAAGCATTATTTTAATGTGTTTGACTTTCATTCGAATCAATTAGCTTTGATGAATGCATTTGACTTTCATTTGATTTAAAAAGCTTTGTTTGAATGTGTTTGACTTTCATTTGATTTAACTAGCTTTGTTTGAATGTGTTTGACTTTCATTTGATTCAAATAGCTTTGTTTGAATGTGTTTGACTTTCATTTGATTCAATTAGCTTTGTTAAATGCATTAGACTTTAATTTGATTCAAAAAGCTTTGTTTGAATGTGTTTGACTTACACTTGATTCAATCAGCTTTGTTTGAATGTGTTTGACTTTCTTTTGATTCATCTAGCTTTGTTTGAATGTGTTTGACTTTCATTTGATTTAGAAAGCTTTGTTTAAAAGTGCTTGACTTGCATTTGATTTAATTAGCTTTGTTTGAATGTGTTTGACTTTAATTTGATTCAAAAAGCTTTGTTTGAATGTGTTTGACTTTAATTTGATTCAAAAAGCTTTGTTTGAATGTGTTTGACTTTCATTTGATTCAATTAGCTTTGCTTGAATGTGTTTGACTTTAATTGATTAAATTATCTTTGTTGAATGCATTCGACTTTCATTTGATTTAGAAAGCTTTGTTTAAAAGTGTTTGACTTTCGTTTGATTCAATTTGCTTTGTACAATGCATTTGACTTTCATTTGATTTAATTAGCTTTGTTAAATGTATTTGTCTTTCATTTAATTCAGAAAGCTTTGTTTGAATGTGTTTTACTTTCATTTGATCTAATTAGCTTTGTTTAAATGTGTTTGACTTTTATTTGATTCAAAAAGCTTTGATTGAATGTGTTTGCCTTTCATTTGATTCAATTAGCTTTGTTTGAATGTGTTTTAATTTCATTTGATTTAATTAGCTTTGTTTTAATGTGTTTGACTTTAATTTGATTCATAAAGCTTTGTTTGAATGTGTTTGACTTTCATTTAATTCAATCAGCTTTGTTTGAATGTGTTTTACTTTCATTTGATTCAATTAGCTTTGTTTGAATGTGTTTGACTTTTATTTGATTCAAAAAGCTTTGTTTGAATGTGTTTGACTTTCATTTTATTCAATTAGCTTTGTTTGAAAGTGTTTGACTTTCATTTGATTCAATTAGCTTTGTTTGAATGTGTTTTACTTTCATTTGATTCAATCAGCTTTGTTTGAATGTGTTTTACTTTCATTTGATTCAATCAGCTTTGTTTGAATGTGTTTTACTTTCATTTGATTCAATTAGCTTTGTTTGAATGTGTTTGACTTTTATTTGGTTCAAAAAGCTTTGTTTGAATGTGTTTGACTTTCATTTTATTTAATTAGCTTTGTTTGAAAGTTTTTGACATTCATTTGATTCAATTAGCTTTGTACAATGCATTTGACTTTCATTTGATTTAATTAGCTTTGTTGAATGTATTTGTCTTTCATTTGATTCAGAAAGCTTTGTTTGAATGTGTTTTACTTTCATTTGATTTAATCAGCTTTGTTTAAATGTGTTTGACTTTTATTTGATTCAAAAAGCTTTGTTTGAATGTGTTTTACTTTCATTTGATTCAATTAGCTTTGTTTGAATGTGTTTGACTTTGATTTGTTACGCTTAGCTTTGTAGAATGCATTTGACTTTAATTTGAATCAAAAAGCTTTATTTGAATGTGTTTGACTTTCATTCGAATCAATTAGCTTTGATGAATGCATTTGACTTTCATTTGATTCAAAAAGCTCTGTTTGAATGTGTTTGATTTTAATTTGATTCGTTTAGCTTTGTAGAATACATTTGACTTTAATTTGATTCAAAAAGAATTATTTTAATGTGTTTGACTTTCATTCGAATCAATTAGCTTTGATGAATGCATTTGACTTTCATTTGATTTAAAAACCTCTGTTTGAATGTGTTTGACTTTAATTTTATTGATTCAAATAGCTTTGTTTGAATGTGTTTTACTTTCATTTGATTCAATTAGCTTTGTTTGAATGTGTTTGCCTTTGATTTGATACGCTTAGCTTTGTAGAATGCATTTGACTTTAATTTGATTCAAAAAGCTTTATTTGAATGTGTTTGACTTTCATTCGAATCAATTAGCTTTGATGAATGCATTTGACTTTCATTTGATTCAAAAAGCTCTTTTTGAATGTGTTTGATTTTAATTTGATTCGTTTAGCTTTGTAGAATACGTTTGACTTTAATTTGATTCAAAAAGCATTATTTTAATGTGTTTGACTTTCATTCGAATCAATTAGCTTTGATGAATGCATTTGACTTTCATTTGATTTAAAAAGCTTTGTTTGAATGTGTTTGACTTTCATTTGATTTAACTAGCTTTGTTTGAATGTGTTTGACTTTCATTTGATTCAAATAGCTTTGTTTGAATGTGTTTGACTTTCATTTGATTCAATTAGCTTTGTTAAATGCATTAGACTTTAATTTGATTCAAAAAGCTTTGTTTGAATGTGTTTGACTTACACTTGATTCAATCAGCTTTGTTTGAATGTGTTTGACTTTCTTTTGATTCATCTAGCTTTGTTTGAATGTGTTTGACTTTCATTTGATTTAGAAAGCTTTGTTTAAAAGTGCTTGACTTGCATTTGATTTAATTAGCTTTGTTTGAATGTGTTTGACTTTAATTTGATTCAAAAAGCTTTGTTTGAATGTGTTTGACTTTAATTTGATTCAAAAAGCTTTGTTTGAATGTGTTTGACTTTCATTTGATTCAATTAGCTTTGCTTGAATGTGTTTGACTTTAATTGATTAAATTATCTTTGTTGAATGCATTCGACTTTCATTTGATTTAGAAAGCTTTGTTTAAAAGTGTTTGACTTTCGTTTGATTCAATTTGCTTTGTACAATGCATTTGACTTTCATTTGATTTAATTAGCTTTGTTAAATGTATTTGTCTTTCATTTAATTCAGAAAGCTTTGTTTGAATGTGTTTTACTTTCATTTGATCTAATTAGCTTTGTTTAAATGTGTTTGACTTTTATTTGATTCAAAAAGCTTTGATTGAATGTGTTTGCCTTTCATTTGATTCAATTAGCTTTGTTTGAATGTGTTTAAATTTCATTTGATTTAATTAGCTTTGTTTTAATGTGTTTGACTTTAATTTGATTCATAAAGCTTTGTTTGAATGTGTTTGACTTTCATTTAATTCAATCAGCTTTGTTTGAATGTGTTTTACTTTCATTTGATTCAATTAGCTTTGTTTGAATGTGTTTGACTTTTATTTGATTCAAAAAGCTTTGTTTGAATGTGTTTGACTTTCATTTTATTCAATTAGCTTTGTTTGAAAGTGTTTGACTTTCATTTGATTCAATTAGCTTTGTTTGAATGTGTTTTACTTTCATTTGATTCAATCAGCTTTGTTTGAATGTGTTTTACTTTCATTTGATTCAATCAGCTTTGTTTGAATGTGTTTTACTTTCATTTGATTCAATTAGCTTTGTTTGAATGTGTTTGACTTTTATTTGGTTCAAAAAGCTTTGTTTGAATGTGTTTGACTTTCATTTTATTTAATTAGCTTTGTTTGAAAGTTTTTGACATTCATTTGATTCAATTAGCTTTGTACAATGCATTTGACTTTCATTTGATTTAATTAGCTTTGTTGAATGTATTTGTCTTTCATTTGATTCAGAAAGCTTTGTTTGAATGTGTTTTACTTTCATTTGATTTAATCAGCTTTGTTTAAATGTGTTTGACTTTTATTTGATTCAAAAAGCTTTGTTTGAATGTGTTTTACTTTCATTTGATTCAATTAGCTTTGTTTGAATGTGTTTGACTTTGATTTGTTACGCTTAGCTTTGTAGAATGCATTTGACTTTAATTTGAATCAAAAAGCTTTATTTGAATGTGTTTGACTTTCATTCGAATCAATTAGCTTTGATGAATGCATTTGACTTTCATTTGATTCAAAAAGCTCTGTTTGAATGTGTTTGATTTTAATTTGATTCGTTTAGCTTTGTAGAATACATTTGACTTTAATTTGATTCAAAAAGAATTATTTTAATGTGTTTGACTTTCATTCGAATCAATTAGCTTTGATGAATGCATTTGACTTTCATTTGATTTAAAAACCTCTGTTTGAATGTGTTTGACTTTAATTTTATTGATTCAAATAGCTTTGTTTGAATGTGTTTTACTTTCATTTGATTCAATTAGCTTTGTTTGAATGTGTTTGCCTTTGATTTGATACGCTTAGCTTTGTAGAATGCATTTGACTTTAATTTGATTCAAAAAGCTTTATTTGAATGTGTTTGACTTTCATTCGAATCAATTAGCTTTGATGAATGCATTTGACTTTCATTTGATTCAAAAAGCTCTGTTTGAATGTGTTTGATTTTAATTTGATTCAGAAAGCTTTGTTTGAATGTGTTTTACTTTCATTTGATTTAATTAGCTTTGTTTAAATGTGTTTGACTTTTATCTGATTCAAAAAACTTTGATTGAATGTGTTTGACTTTCATTTGATTCAATTAGCTTTGTTTGAATGTGTTTTACTTTCACTTGATTCAATTAGCTTTGATTGAATGTGTTTGACTTTCATTTCATTCAAAAAGCTCTGTTTGAATGTGTTTGATTTCAATTTGATTCGTTTAGCTTTGTAGAATACATTTGACTTTAATTTGATTCAAAAAGCTTTATTTGAATGTGTTTGACTTTCATTCGAATCAATTAGCTTTGATGAATGCATTTGACTTTCATTTGATTCAAAAAGCTCTGTTTGAATGTGTTTGACTTTCATTTGATTTAACTAGCTTTGTTTGAATGTGTTTGACTTTCATTTGATTCAAATAGCTTTGTTTGAATGTGTTTGACTTTCATTTGATTCAATTAGCTTTGTTAAATGCATTAGACTTTAATTTGATTCAAAAAGCGTTGTTTGAATGTGTTTGACTTTCACTTGATTCAATCAGCTTTGTTTGAATGTGTTTGACTTTCATTTGATTCATCTAGCTTTGTTTGAATGTGTTTGACTTTCATTTGATTTAGAAAGCTTTGTTTGAAAGTGCTTGACTTGCATTTGATTTAATTAGCTTTGTTTGAATGTGTTTGACTTTAATTTGATTCAAAAAGCTTTGTTTGAATGTGTTTGACTTTAATTTGATTCAAAAAGCTTTGTTTGAATGTGTTTGACTTTCATTTGATTCAAATAGCTTTGTTTGAATGTGTTTGAATTTCATTTGATTCAATTAGCTTTGTTAAATGCATTGGACTTCAATTTGACTCAAAAAGCTTTGTTTGAATGTGTTTGACTTTCATTTGATTCAAAAAGATTTGTTTGAATGTGTTTTACTTTCACTTGATTCAATTAGCTTTGATTGAATGTGTTTGACTTTCATTTGATTAAATTAGCTTTATTGAATGCATTTGACTTTCATTTGATTCAAAAAGATGTGTTTGAATGTGTTTGACTTTCATTGGATTCAATTAGATTTGTTTGAATGTGTTTGACTTTCATTTGATTCAATTAGCTTTGTTGAATGCATTAGACTTTAATTTGATTCGAAAAGCTTTTTTTGAATGTGTTTGATTATCATTTGATTTAATTAGCTTTGTTTGAATGTGTTTGACTTTAATTTGAATCAAAAAGCTTTGTTTGAACGTGTTTGACTTTCGTTTTATTCAATTAGCTTTGTTTAAATATGTTTGACTTTCATTTGATTCAATTAGCTTTGTACAATGCATTTGACTTTCATTTGATTAAATTAGCTTTGTAGAATGCATTTGACTTTAATTTGATTCAAAAATCTTTATTTGAATGTGTTTGACTTTAATTCAAATCAATTAGGTTTGATGAATGCATCTGACTTCCATTTGATTCAAAAAGCTCTGTTTGAATGTGTTTGACTTTCATTTGATTCAATTAGATTTGCTTGAATGTTTTTTACTTTCATTTGATTAAATTAGCTTTGTTTAATCGTGTTTGACTTATATTTGATTCAATTAGCTTTGTAGAATGCATTAGACTTTAATTTGAATCAAAAAGCTTTGGTTGACTGTGTTTGACTTTAGTTTGATTCAATTAGCTTTATTGAATGCATTTGACTTTTATTTGATTCAAAAAGCTCTGTTTGAATGTGTTTCACTTTCATTTGATTCAATTTGCTTTGCTTGTATGTGTTTGACTTTCATTTGATTAAATTAGCTTTGTTGAATGCAATTGACTTTCATTTGCTTTAGAAAGCTTTGTTTGAAAGTGTTTACCTTGCATTTGATTTAATTAGCTTTGTTTGAATGTGTTTGACTTTAATTTGATTCAAAAAGCTTTGTTTGAAAGTGTTTGACTTTCATTCGATTCAACTAGATTTGTTAGAATGTGTTTGACTTTCATTTGATTCAATCAGCTTTGTTTGAATGTGTTTGACTTTCATTTGATTCAATTAGCTTTGGAGAATGCATTTGACTTTCATTTGATTAAATTAGCTTTGTTGAATGCATTAGACTTTAATTTGATTCAAAAAGCTTTGGTTCACTGTGTTTGACTATCATTTGATTGAATTAGCTTTATTGAATGCATTTGACTTTCATTTGATTCAAAAAGATTTATTTGAATGTGTTTTACTTTTATTTGATTCAATCAGCTTTGCTTGAATCTTTTTGACTTTCATTTGATTCAATTAGCTTTTTTTAATGTGTTTGACTTTTATTTGATTCAAAAAGCTTTGTTTGAACGTGTTTGACTTTCATTTTATTCAATTAGCTTTGTTTGAATGTGTTTGACTTTCATTTGATTCAATTAGCTTTGTACAATGAATTTGACTTTCAGTTGATTTAATTAGCTTTGTTGAATGTATTTGACTTTCATTTGATTTAGAAAACTTTGTTTGAATGTAATTTACTTTCATTTGATTTAATTAGCTTTGTTTAAATGTGTTTGACTTTTATTTGAGTGAAAAAGCTTTGTTTGAATGTGTTTGACTATCATTTGATTGAATTAGCTTTATTGAAAGCATTTGACTTTCATTTGATTAAAAAAGATTTATTTGAATGTGTTTTACTTTTATTTGATTCAATCAGCTTTGCTTGAATCTTTTTGACTTTCATTTGATTTAATTAGCTTTGTTTGAATGTGTTTGACTTTAATTTGATTCAAAAAGCTTTGTTTGAACGTGTTTGACTTTCATTTTATTCAATTAGCTTTGTTTGAATGTGTTTGACTTTCATTTGATTCAATTAGCTTTGTACAATGAATTTGACTTTCAGTTGATTTAATTAGCTTTGTTGAATGTATTTGACTTTCATTTGATTCAGAAAACTTTGTTTGAATGTAATTTACTTTCATTTGATTTAATTAGCTTTGTTTAAATGTGTTTGACTTTTATTTGAGTGAAAAAGCTTTGTTTGAATGTGTTTTACTTTCATTTGATTCAATTAGCTTTGTTTGAATGTGTTTTACTTTCATTTGATTTAATTAGCTTTGTTTAAATGTGTTTGACTTTTATATGATTCTTAAAGCTTTGTTTGAATGTGTTTTACTTTCATTTGATTCAATCATCTTTGTTTGAATGTGTTTGACTTTCATTTGATTCAGCATCTTTATTTGAATGTGTTTGAATGTGTTTGACTTTCATTAGATTCAATTAGATTTGTTTGAATGTGTTTGACTTTCATTTGATTCAATTAGCTTTGTTGAATGCATTAGACTTTAATTTGATTCAAAAAGCTTATTTTGAATGTGTTTGATTATCATTTGATTCAATTAGCTTTGTTTGAATGTGTTTGACTTTAATTTGATTCAAAAAGCTTTGTTTGAACGTGTTTGACTTTCATTTTATTCAATTAGCTTTGTTTAAATCTGTTTGAATTTCATTTGATTCAATTAGCTTTGGTTCACTGTGTTTGACTTTAGTTTGATTCAATTAGCTTTATTCAATGCATTTGACTTTAATTTGATTCAAAAAGCTCTGTTTGAATGTGTTTCACTTTCATTTGATTCAATTAGCTTTGCTTGAATGTGTTTGACTTTCATTTGATTAAATTAGTTTTGTTGAATGCATTTGACTTTCATTTGATTTAGAAAGCTTTGTTTGAATGTGTTTGACTTTCATTTGATTCAATTAGATTTGCTTGAATGTTTTTTACTTTCATTTGATTAAATTAGCTTTGTTTAATCGTGTTTGACTTATATTTGATTCAATTAGCTTTGTAGAATGCATTAGACTTTAATTTGAATCAAAAAGCTTTGGTTGACTGTGTTTGACTTTAGTTTGATTCAATTAGCTTTATTGAATGCATTTGACTTTTATTTGATTCAAAAAGCTCTGTTTGAATGTGTTTCACTTTCATTTGATTCAATTTGCTTTGCTTGTATGTGTTTGACTTTCATTTGATTAAATTAGCTTTGTTGAATGCAATTGACTTTCATTTGCTTTAGAAAGCTTTGTTTGAAAGTGTTTACCTTGCATTTGATTTAATTAGCTTTGTTTGAATGTGTTTGACTTTAATTTGATTCAAAAAGCTTTGTTTGAAAGTGTTTGACTTTCATTTGATTCAACTAGATTTGTTAGAATGTGTTTGACTTTCATTTGATTCAATCAGCTTTGTTTGAATGTGTTTGACTTTCATTTGATTCAATTAGCTTTGGAGAATGCATTTGACTTTCATTTGATTAAATTAGCTTTGTTGAATGCATTAGACTTTAATTTGATTCAAAAAGCTTTGGTTCACTGTGTTTGACTATCATTTGATTTAATTAGCTTTATTGAATGCATTTGACTTTCATTTGATTCAAAAAGATTTATTTGAATGTGTTTTACTTTTGTTTGATTCAATTAGCTTTGCTTGAATCTTTTTGACTTTCGTTTAATTCAATTAGCTTTTTTTAAATGTGTTTGTCTTTTATTTGATTCAAAAAGCTTTATTTGAACGTGTTTGACTTTCATTTTATTCAATTAGCTTTGTTTGAATGTGTTTGACTTTCATTTGAGTCGATTAGCTTTGTACAATGAATTTGACTTTCATTTGATTTAATTAGCTTTGTTGAATGTATTTGACTTTCATTTGATTCAGAAAGCTTTGTTTGAATGTGTTTTACTTTCATTTGATTTAATTAGCTTTGTTTAAATGTGTTTGACTTTTATTTGATTCAAAAAGCTTTGTTTGAATGTGTTTGACTTTCATTTGATTCAATTAGCTTTGTTTGAATGTGTTTTACTTTCATTTGATTTAATTAGCTTTGTTTAAATGTGTTTGACTTTTATTTGATTCATAAAGCTTTGTTTGAATGTGTTTTACTTTCATTTGATTCAATCAGCTTTGTTTGAATGTGTTTTACTTTCATTTGATTCAATCAGCTTTGTTTGAATGTGTTTTACTTTCATTTGATTCAATTAGCTTTGTTTGAATGTGTTTGACTTTTATTTGATTCAAAAAGCTTTGTTTGAATGTGTTTGACTTTCATTTTATTCAATCAGCTTTGTTTGAATGTGTTTGACTTTGATTTGATTCGTTTAGCTTTGTAGAATGCATTTGACTTTAATTTGATTCAAAAAGCTTTATTTGAATGTGTTTGACTTTCATTCGAATCAATTAGCTTTGATGAATGCATTTGACTTTCATTTGATTCAAAAAGCTCTGTTTGAATGTTTTGACTTTCATTTGATTCAACTAGCTTTGTTTGAATGTGTTTGACTTTCATTTGATTCAAATAGCTTTGTTTGAATTTGTTTGACTTTTATTTGATTCAATTAGCTTTGTTTAATGCATTAGACTTTAATTTGATTCAAAAAGCTTTGTTTGAATGTGTTTGACTTTCACTTGATTCAATCAGCTTTGTTTGAATGTGTTTGACTTTCATTTGATTCAAATAGCTTTGTTTGAATGTGTTTGACTTTCATTTGATTCAATTAGCTTTGTTAAATGCATTAGACTTTAATTTGATTCAAAAAGCTTTGTTTGAAGGTGTTTGACTTTCACTTGATTCAATCAGCTTTGTTTGAATGTGTTTGACTTTCATTTGATTTAATTAGCTATGTTTTAATGTGTTTGACTTTAATTTGATTCAAAAAGCTTTGTTTGAATGTGTTTGAATTTCATTTGATTCAATTAGCTTTGTTTAAATATGTTTGACTTTCATTTGATTCAATTAGCTTTGTACAATGCATTTGAATTTCATTTGATTAAATTAGCTTTGTAGAATGCATTTGACTTTAATTTGATTTAAAAAGCTTTATTTGAATGTGTTTCACTTTCATTCAAATCAATTAGGTTTGATGAATGCATCTGACTTCCATTTGATTCAAAAAGCTCTGTTTGAATGTGTTTGACTTTCATTTTATTCAATTAGATTTGCTTGAATGTTTTTTACTTTCATTTGATTAAATTAGCTTTGTTTAATTGTGTTTGACTTTTATTTGATGCAATTAGCTTTGTAGAATGCATTAGACTTTAATTTGAATCTAAAAGCTTTGGTTCACTGTGTTTGACTTTAGTTTGATTCAATTAGCTTTATTGAATGCATTTGACTTTTATTTGATTCAAAAAGCTCTGTTTGAATGTGTTTCACTTTCATTTGATTCAATTAGCTTTGGAGAATGCATTTGACTTTCATTTGATTAAATTAGCTTTGTTGAATACATTTGACCTTCATTTGATTTAAAAAAGCTTTGTTTGAAAGTGTTTACCTTGCATTTGATTTAATTAGCTTTGTTTGAATGTGTTTGACTTTAATTTGATTCAAAAAGCTTTGTTGGAAAGTTTTTGACTTTCATTTGATTCAACTAGATTTATTAGAATGTGTTTGACTTTCATTTGATTCAATCAGCTTTGTTTGAATGTGTTTGACTTTCATTTGATTCAATTAGCTTTGGAGAATGCATTTGACTTTCATTTGATTCAAAAAGATTTATTTGAATGTGTTTTACTTTTATTTGATTCAATTAGCTTTGCTTGAATCTTTTTGACTTTCATTTGATTCAATTAGCTTTTTTTAAATGTGTTTGACTTTTATTTGATTCAAAAAGCTTTGTTTGAACGTGTTTGACTTTCATTTTAGTCAATTAGCTTTGTTTGAATGTGTTTGACTTTCATTTGAGTCGATTAGCTTTGTACAATGAATTTGACTTTCATTTGATTTAATTAGCTTTGTTGAATGTATTTGACTTTCATTTGATTCAGAAAACTTTGGTTGAATGTGTTTAACTTTCATTTGATTTAATTAGTTTTGTTTAAATGTGTTTGACTTTTATTTGATTCAAAAAGCTTTGTTTGAATGTGTTTGACTTTGATTTGATTCAATTAGCTTTGTTTGAATGTGTTTTGCTTTCATTTGATTTAATTAGCTTTGTTTAAATGTGTTTGACTTTTATTTGATTCATAAAGCTTTGTTTGAATGTGTTTTACTTTCATTTGATTCAATCAGCTTTGTTTGAATGTGTTTTACTTTCATTTGATTCAATCAGCTTTGTTTGATTGTGTTTTACTTTCATTTGATTCAATTAGCTTTGTTTGAATGTGTTTGACTTTTATTTGATTCAAAAAGCTTTGTTTGAATGTGTTTGACTTTCATTTTATTCAATCAGCTTTGTTTGAATGTGTTTGACTTTGATTTGATTCGTTTAGCTTTGTAGAATGCATTTGACTTTAATTTGATTCAAAAAGCTTTATTTGAATGTGTTTGACTTTCATTCGAATCAATTAGCTTTGATGAATGCATTTGACTTTCATTTGATTCAAAAAGCTCTGTTTGAATGTGTTTGACTTTCATTTGATTCAACTAGCTTCGTTTGAATGTGTTTGACTTTCATTTGATTTAAATAGCTTTGTTTGAATTTGTTTGACTTTTATTTGATTCAATTAGCTTTGTTTAATGCATTAGACTTTAATTTAATTCAAAAAGCTTTGTTTGAATGTGTTTGACTTTCACTTGACTCAATCAGCTTTGTTTGAATGTGTTTGACTTTCATTTGATTCAAATAGCTTTGTTTGAATGTGTTTGACTTTCATTTGATTCAATTAGCTTTGTTAAATGCATTAGACTTTAATTTGATTCAAAAAGCTTTGTTTGAACGTGTTTGACTTTCACTTGATTCAATCAGCTTTGTTTGAATGTGTTTGACTTTCATTTGATTTAATTAGCTATGTTTTAATGTGTTGGACTTTAATTTGATTCAAAAAGCTTTGTTTGAATGTGTTTGACTTTCATTTGATTCAATTAGCTTTGTTTAAATATGTTTGACTTTCATTTGATTCAATTAGCTTTGTACAATGCATTTGACTTTCATTTGATTAAATTAGCTTTGTAGAATGCATTTGACTTTAATTTGATTCAAAAAGCTTTATTTGAATGTGTTTGACTTTCATTCAAATCAATTAGGTTTGATGAATGCATCTGACTTCCATTTAATTTAATTAGCTTTGTTTAAATGTGTTTGACTTTTATTTGATTCATAAAGCTTTGTTTGAATGTGTTTTACTTTCATTTGATTCAATCAGCTTTGTTTGAATGTGTTTTACTTTCATTTGATTCAATCAGCTTTGTTTGAATGTGTTTTACTTTCATTTGATTCAATTAGCTTTGTTTGAATGTGTTTGACTTTTATTTGATTCAAAAAGCTTTGTTTGAATGTGTTTGACTTTCATTTTATTCAATTAGATTTGCTTGAATGTTTTTTACTTTCATTTGATTAAATTAGCTTTGTTTAATTGTGTTTGACTTTTATTTGATGCAATTAGCTTTGTAGAATGCATTAGACTTTAATTTGAATCAAAAAGCTTTGGTTGACTGTGTTTGACTTTAGTTTGATTCAATTAGCTTTATTGAATGCATTTGACTTTTATTTGATTCAAAAAGCTCTGTTTGAATGTGTTTCACTTTCATTTGATTCAATTAGCTTTGCTTGAATGTGTTTGACTTTCATTTGATTAAATTAGCTTTGTTGAATGCATTTGACTTTCATTTGATTTAGAAAGCTTTGTTTGAAAGTGTTTACCTTGCATTTGATTTAATTAGCTTTGTTTGAATGTGTTTAACTTTAATTTGATTCAAAAAGCTTTGTTTGAAAGTGTTTGACTTTCATTTGATTCAACTAGATTTGTTAGAATGTGTTTGACTTTCATTTGATTCAATCAGCTTTGTTTGAATGTGTTTGACTTTCATTTGATTCAATTAGCTTTGGAGAATGCATTTGACTTTCATTTGATTAAATTAGCTTTGTTGAATGCATTAGACTTTAATTTGATTCAAAAAGCTTTGGTTCACTGTGTTTGACTATCATTTGATTTAATTAGCTTTATTGAATGCATTTGACTTTCATTTGATTCAAAAAGATTTATTTGAATGTGTTTTACTTTTATTTGATTCAATTAGCTTTGCTTGAATCTTTTTTACTTTCATTTGATTCAATTAGCTTTTTTTAAATGTGTTTGACTTTTATTTGATTCAAAAAGCTTTGTTTGAACGTGTTTGACTTTCATTTTATTCAAATAGCTTTGTTTGAATGTGTTTGACTTTCATTTGAGTCGATTAGCTTTGTACAATGAATTTGACTTTCATTTGATTTAATTAGCTTTGTTGAATGTATTTGACTTTCATTTGATTTAGAAAGCTTTGTTTGAATGTGTTTTACTTTCATTTGATTTAATTAGCTTTGTTTAAATGTGTTTGACTTTTATTTGATTCAAAAAGCTTTGTTTGAATGTGTTTGACTTTCATTTGATTCAATTAGCTTTGTTTGAATGTGTTTTACTTTCATTTGATTTAATTAGCTTTGTTTAAATGTGTTTGACTTTTATTTGATTCATAAAGCTTTGTTTGAATGTGTTTTACTTTCATTTGATTCAATCAGCTTTGTTTGAATGTGTTTTTCTTTCATTTGATTCAATCAGCTTTGTTTGAATGTGTTTTACTTTCATTTGATTCAATTAGGTTTGTTTGAATGTGTTTGACTTTTATTTGATTTAAAAAGCTTTGTTTGAATGTGTTTGACTTTCATTTTATTCAATCAGCTTTGTTTGAATGTGTTTGACTTTGATTTGATTCGTTTAGCTTTGTAGAATGCATTTGACTTTAATTTGATTCAAAAAGCTTTATTTGAATGTGTTTGACTTTCATTCGAATCAATTAGCTTTGATGAATGCATTTGACTTTCATTTGATTCAAAAAGCTCTGTTTGTATGTGTTTGACTTTCATTTGATTCAACTAGCTTTGTTTGAATGTGTTTGACTTTCATTTGATTCAAATAGCTTTGTTTGAATTTGTTTGACTTTTATTTGATTCAATTAGCTTTGTTTAATGCATTAGACTTTAATTTGATTCAAAAAGCTTTGTTTGAATGTGTTTGACTTTCACTTGATTCAATCAGCTTTGTTTGAATGTGTTTTACTTTCATTTGATTCAATTAGCTTTGTTTGAATGTGTTTGACTTTTATTTGATTCAAAAAGCTGTGTTTGAATGTGTTTGACTTTCATTTTATTCAATCAGCTTTGTTTGAATGTGTTTGACTTTGATTTGATTCGTTTAGCTTTGTAGAATGCATTTGACTTTAATTTGATTCAAAAAGCTTTATTTGAATGTGTTTGACTTTCATTCGAATCAATTAGCTTTGATGAATGCATTTGACTTTCATTTGATTCAAAAAGCTCTGTTTGAATGTGTTTGACTTTCATTTGATTCAACTAGCTTTGTTTGAATGTGTTTGACTTTCATTTGATTCAAATAGCTTTGTTTGAATTTGTTTGACTTTTATTTGATTCAATTAGCTTTGTTTAATGCATTAGACTTTAATTTAATTCAAAAAGCTTTGTTTGAATGTGTTTGAATTTCACTTGATTCAATCAGCTTTGTTTGAATGTGTTTGACTTTCATTTGATTCAAATAGCTTTGTTTGAATGTGTTTGACTTTCATTTGATTCAATTAGCTTTGTTAAATGCATTAGACTTTAATTTGATTCAAAAAGCTTTGTTTGAACGTGTTTGACTTTCACTTGATTCAATCAGCTTTGTTTGAATGTGTTTGACTTTCATTTGATTTAATTACCTATGTTTTAATGTGTTTGACTTTAATTTGATTCAAAAAGCTTTGTTTGAATGTGTTTGACTTTCATTTGATTCAATTAGCTTTGTTTAAATATGTTTGACTTTCATTTGATTCAATTAGCTTTGTACAATGCATTTGACTTTCATTTGATTAAATTAGCTTTGTAGAATGCATTTGACTTTAACTTGATTCAAAAAGCTTTATTTGAATGTGTTTGACTTTCATTCAAATCAATTAGGTTTGATGAATGCATCTGACTTCCATTTGATTCAAAAAGCTCTGTTTGAATGTGTTTGACTTTCATTTTATTCAATTAGATTTGCTTGAATGTTTTTTACTTTCATTTGATTAAATTAGCTTTGTTTAATTGTGTTTGACTTTTATTTGATTCAATTAGCTTTGTAGAATGCATTAGACTTTAATTTGAATCAAAAAGCTTTGGTTGACTGTGTTTGACTTTAGTTTGATTAAATTAGCTTTATTGAATGCATTTGACTTTTATTTGATTCAAAAAGCTCTGTTTGAATGTGTTTCACTTTCATTTGATTCAATTAGCTTTGCTTGAATGTGTTTGACTTTCATTTGATTAAATTAGCTTTGTTGAATGCATTTGACTTTCATTTTATTTAGAAAGCTTTGTTTAAAAGTGTTTACCTTGCATTTGATTTAATTAGCTTTGTTTGAATGTGTTTGACTTTAATTTGATTCAAAAAGCTTTGTTTGAAAGTGTTTGACTTTCATTTGATTCAACTAGATTTGTTAGAATGTGTTTGACTTTCATTTGATTCAATCAGCTTTGTTTGAATGTGTTTGACTTTCATTTGATTCAATTAGCTTTGGAGAATGCATTTGACTTTCATTTGATTAAATTAGCTTTGTTGAATGCATTAGACTTTAATTTGATTCAAAAAGCTTTGGTTCACTGTGTTTGACTATCATTTGATTTAATTAGCTTTATTGAATGCATTTGACTTTCATTTGATTCAAAAAGATTTATTTGAATGTGTTTTACTTTTATTTGATTCAATTAGCTTTGCTTGAATCTTTTTTACTTTCATTTGATTCAATTAGCTTTTTTTAAATGTGTTTGACTTTTATTTGATTCAAAAAGCTTTGTTTGAACGTGTTTGACTTTCATTTTATTCAATTAGCTTTGTTTGAATGTGTTTGACTTTCATTTGAGTCGATTAGCTTTGTACAATGAATTTGACTTTCATTTGATTTAATTAGCTTTGTTTAATGTATTTGACTTTCATTTGATTCAGAAAGCTTTGTTTGAATGTGTTTTACTTTCATTTGATTTAATTAGCTTTGTTTAAATGTGTTTGACTTTTATTTGATTCAAAAAGCTTTGTTTGAATGTGTTTGACTTTCATTTGATTCAATTAGCTTTGTTTGAATGTGTTTTACTTTCATTTGATTTAATTAGCTTTGTTTAAATGTGTTTGACTTTTATTTGATTCAATCAGCTTTGTTTGAATGTGTTTTACTTTCATTTGATTCAATCAGCTTTGTTTGAATGTGTTTTACTTTCAATTGATTCAATTAGCTTTGTTTGAATGTGTTTGACTTTTATTTGATTCAAAAAGCTTTGTTTGAATGTGTTTGACTTTCATTTTATTCAATCAGCTTTGTTTGAATGTGTTTGACTTTGATTTGATTCGTTTAGCTTTGTAGAATGCATTTGACTTTAATTTGATTCAAAAAGCTTTATTTGAATGTGTTTGACTTTCATTCGAATCAATTAGCTTTGATGAATGCATTTGACTTTCATTTGAATCAAAAAGCTCTGTTTGAATGTGTTTGACTTTCATTTGATTCAACTAGCTATGTTTGAATGTGGTTGACTTTCATTTGATTCAAATAGCTTTGTTTGAATTTGTTTGACTTTTATTTGATTCAATTAGCTTTGTTTAATGCATTAGACTTTAATTTAATTCAAAAAGCTTTGTTTGAATGTGTTTGACTTTCACTTGATTCAATCAGCTTTGTTTGAATGTGTTTGACTTTCATTTTATTCAAATAGCTTTGTTTGAATGTGTTTGACTTTCATTTGATTCAATTAGCTTTGTTAAATGCATTAGACTTTAATTTGATTCAAAAAGCTTTGTTTGAACGTGTTTGACTTTCACTTGATTCAATCAGCTTTGTTTGAATGTGTTTGACTTTCATTTGATTTAATTAGCTATGTTTTATTGTGTTTGACTTTAATTTGATTCAAAAAGCTTTGTTTGAATGTGTTTGACTTTCATTTGATTCAATTAGCTTTGTTTAAATATGTTTGACTTTCATTTGATTCAATTAGCTTTGTACAATGCATTTGACTTTCATTTGATTAAATTAGCTTTGTAGAATGCATTTGACTTTAATTTGATTCAAAAAGCTTTATTTGAATGTGTTTGACTTTCATTCAAATCAATTAGGTTTGATGAATGCATCTGACTTCCATTTGATTCAAAAAGCTCTGTTTGAATGTGTTTGACTTTCATTTTATTTAATTAGATTTGCTTGAATGTTTTTTACTTTCATTTGATTAAATTAGCTTTGTTTTATTGTGTTTGACTTTTATTTGATTCAATTAGCTTTGTAGAATGCATTAGACTTTAATTTGAATCAAAAAGCTTTGGTTGACTGTGTTTGACTTTAGTTTGATTCAATTAGCTTTATTGAATGCATTTGACTTTTATTTGATTCAAAAAGCTCTGTTTGAATGTGTTTCACTTTCATTTGATTCAATTAGCTTTGCTTGAATGTGTTTGACTTTCATTTGATTAAATTAGCTTTGTTGAATGCATTTGACTTTCATTTTATTTAGAAAGCTTTGTTTAAAAGTGTTTACCTTGCATTTGATTTAATTAGCTTTGTTTGAATGTGTTTGACTTTAATTTGATTCAAAAAGCTTTGTTTGAAAGTGTTTGACTTTCATTTGATTCAACTAGATTTGTTAGAATGTGTTTGACTTTCATTTGATTCAATCAGCTTTGTTTGAATGTGTTTGACTTTCATTTGATTCAATTAGCTTTGGAGAATGCATTTGACTTTCATTTGATTAAATTAGCTTTGTTGAATGCATTAGAATTTAATTTGATTCAAAAAGCTTTGGTTCACTGTGTTTGACTATCATTTGATTTAATTAGCTTTATTGAATGCATTTGACTTTCATTTGATTCAAAAAGATTTATTTGAATGTGTTTTACTTTTATTTGATTCAATTAGCTTTGCTTGAATCTTTTTTACTTTCATTTGATTCAATTAGCTTTTTTTAAATGTGTTTGACTTTTATTTGATTCAAAAAGCTTTGTTTGAACGTGTTTGACTTTCATTTTATTCAATTAGCTTTGTTTGAATGTGTTTGACTTTCATTTGAGTCGATTAGCTTTGTACAATGAATTTGACTTTCATTTGATTTAATTAGCTTTGTTTAATGTATTTGACTTTCATTTGATTCAGAAAGCTTTGTTTGAATGTGTTTTACTTTCATTTGATTTAATTAGCTTTGTTTAAATGTGTTTGACTTTTATTTGATTCAAAAAGCTTTGTTTGAATCTGTTTGACTTTCATTTGATTCAATTAGCTTTGTTTGAATGTGTTTTACTTTCATTTGATTTAATTAGCTTTGTTTAAATGTGTTTGACTTTTATTTGTTCATAAAGCTTTGTTTGAATGTGTTTTACTTTCATTTGATTCAATCAGCTTTGTTTGAATGTGTTTTACTTTCATTTGATTCAATTAGCTTTGTTTGAATGTGTTTGACTTTTATTTGATTTAAAAAGCTTTGTTTGAATGTGTTTGACTTTCATTTTATTCAATCAGCTTTGTTTGAATGTGTTTGACTTTGATTTGATTCGTTTAGCTTTGTAGAATGCATTTGACTTTAATTTGATTCAAAAAGCTTTATTTGAATGTGTTTGACTTTCATTCGAATCAATTAGCTTTGATTAATGCATTTGACTTTCATTTGATTCAAAAAGCTGTGTTTGAATGTGTTTGACTTTCATTTGATTCAACTAGCTATGTTTGAATGTGTTTGACTTTCATTTGATTCAAATAGCTTTGTTTGAATTTGTTTGACTTTTATTTGATTCAATTAGCTTTGTTTAATGCATTAGACTTTAATTTAATTCAAAAAGCTTTGTTTGAATGTGTTTGACTTTCACTTGATTCAATCAGCTTTGTTTGAATGTGTTTGACTTTCATTTTATTCAAATAGCTTTGTTTGAATGTGTTTGACTTTCATTTGATTCAATTAGCTTTGTTAAATGCATTAGACTTTAATTTGATTCAAAAAGCTTTGTTTGAATGTGTTTGACTTTCACTTGATTCAATCAGCTTTGTTTGAATGTGTTTGACTTTCATTTGATTTAATTAGCTATGTTTTAATGTGTTTGACTTTAATTTGATTCAAAAAGCTTTGTTTGAATGTGTTTGACTTTCATTTGATTCAATTAGCTTTGTTTAAATATGTTTGACTTTCATTTGATTCAATTAGCTTTGTACAATGCATTTGACTTTCATTTGATTAAATTAGCTTTGTAGAATGCATTTGACTTTAATTTGATTCAAAAAGCTTTATTTGAATGTGTTTGACTTTCATTCAAATCAATTAGGTTTGATGAATGCATCTGACTTCCATTTGATTCAAAAAGCTCTGTTTGAATGTGTTTGACTTTCATTTTATTTAATTAGATTTGCTTGAATGTTTTTTACTTTCATTTGATTAAATTAGCTTTGTTTTATTGTGTTTGACTTTTATTTGATTCAATTAGCTTTGTAGAATGCATTAGATTTTAATTTGAATCAAAAAGCTTTGGTTGACTGTGTTTGACTTTAGTTTGATTCAATTAGCTTTATTGAATGCATTTGACTTTTATTTGATTCAAAAAGCTCTGTTTGAATGTGTTTCACTTTCATTTGATTCAATTAGCTTTGCTTGAATGTGTTTGACTTTCATTTGATTAAATTAGCTTTGTTGAATGCATTTGACTTTCATTTTATTTAGAAAGCTTTGTTTAAAAGTGTTTACCTTGCATTTGATTTAATTAGCTTTGTTTGAATGTGTTTGACTTTAATTTGATTCAAAAAGCTTTGTTTGAAAGTGTTTGACTTTCATTTGATTCAACTAGATTTGTTAGAATGTGTTTGACTTTCATTTGATTCAATCAGCTTTGTTTGAATGTGTTTGACTTTCATTTGATTCAATTAGCTTTGGAGAATGCATTTGACTTTCATTTGATTAAATTAGCTTTGTTGAATGCATTAGACTTTAATTTGATTCAAAAAGCTTTGGTTCACTGTGTTTGACTATCATTTGATTTAATTAGCTTTATTGAATGCATTTGACTTTCATTTGATTCAAAAAGATTTATTTGAATGTGTTTTACTTTTATTTGATTCAATTAGCTTTGCTTGAATCTTTTTTACTTTCATTTGATTCAATTAGCTTTTTTTAAATGTGTTTGACTTTTATTTGATTCAAAAAGCTTTGTTTGAACGTGTTTGACTTTCATTTTATTCAATTAGCTTTGTTTGAATGTGTTTGACTTTCATTTGAGTCGATTAGCTTTGTACAATGAATTTGACTTTCATTTGATTTAATTAGCTTTGTTTAATGTATTTGACTTTCATTTGATTCAGAAAGCTTTGTTTGAATGTGTTTTACTTTCATTTGATTTAAAAAGCTCTGTTTAAATGTGTTTGACTTTTATTTGATTCAAAAAGCTTTGTTTGAATCAGTTTGACTTTCATTTGATTCAATTAGCTTTGTTTGAATGTGTTTTACTTTCATTTGATTTAATTAGCTTTGTTTAAATGTGTTTGACTTTTATTTGATTCATAAAGCTTTGTTTGAATGTGTTTTACTTTCATTTGATTCAATCAGCTTTGTTTGAATGTGTTTTACTTTCATTTGATTCAATTAGCTTTGTTTGAATGTGTTTGACTTTTATTTGATTCAAAAAGCTTTGTTTGAATGTGTTTGACTTTCATTTTATTCAATCAGCTTTGTTTGAATGTGTTTGACTTTGATTTGATTCGTTTAGCTTTGTAGAATGCATTTGACTTTAATTTGATTCAAAAAGCTTTATTTGAATGTGTTTGACTTTCATTCGAATCAATTAGCTTTGATGAATGCATTTGACTTTCATTTGATTCAAAAAGCTCTGTTTGTATGTGTTTGACTTTCATTTGATTCAACTAGCTTTGTTTGAATGTGTTTGACTTTCATTTGATTCAAATAGCTTTGTTTGAATTTGTTTGACTTTTATTTGATTCAATTAGCTTTGTTTAATGCATTAGACTTTAATTTGATTCAAAAAGCTTTGTTTGAATGTGTTTGACTTTCACTTGATTCAATCAGCTTTGTTTGAATGTGTTTTACTTTCATTTGATTCAATTAGCTTTGTTTGAATGTGTTTGACTTTTATTTGATTCAAAAAGCTGTGTTTGAATGTGTTTGACTTTCATTTTATTCAATCAGCTTTGTTTGAATGTGTTTGACTTTGATTTGATTCGTTTAGCTTTGTAGAATGCATTTGACTTTAATTTGATTCAAAAAGCTTTATTTGAATGTGTTTGACTTTCATTCGAATCAATTAGCTTTGATGAATGCATTTGACTTTCATTTGATTCAAAAAGCTCTGTTTGAATGTGTTTGACTTTCATTTGATTCAACTAGCTTTGTTTGAATGTGTTTGACTTTCATTTGATTCAAATAGCTTTGTTTGATTTTGTTTGACTTTTATTTGATTCAATTAGCTTTGTTTAATGCATTAGACTTTAATTGAATTCAAAAAGCTTTGTTTGAATGTGTTTGAATTTCAGTTGATTCAATCAGCTTTGTTTGAATGTGTTTGACTTTCATTTGATTCAAATAGCTTTGTTTGAATGTGTTTGACTTTCATTTGATTCAATTAGCTTTGTTAAATGCATTAGACTTTAATTTGATTCAAAAAGCTTTGTTTGAACGTGTTTGACTTTCACTTGATTCAATCAGCTTTGTTTGAATGTGTTTGACTTTCATTTGATTTAATTAGCTATGTCTTAATGTGTTTGACTTTAATTTGATTCAAAAAGCTTTGTTTGAATGTGTTTGACTTTCATTTAATTCAATTAGCTTTGTTTAAATATGTTTGACTTTCATTTGATTCAATTAGCTTTGTACAATGCATTTGACTTTCATTTGATTAAATTAGCTTTGTAGAATGCGTTTGACTTTAATTTGATTCAAAAAGCTTTATTTGAATGTGTTTGACTTTCATTCAAATCAATTAGGTTTGATGAATGCATCTGACTTCCATTTGATTCAAAAAGCTCTGTTTGAATGTGTTTGACTTTCATTTTATTCAATTAGATTTGCTTGAATGTTTTTACTTTCATTTGATTAAATTAGCTTTGTTTAATTGTGTTTGACTTTTATTTGATTCAATTAGCTTTGTAGAATGCATTAGACTTTAATTTGAATCAAAAAGCTTTGGTTGACTGTGTTTGACTTTAGTTTGATTCAATTAGCTTTATTGAATGCATTTGACTTTTATTTGATTCAAAAAGCTCTGTTTGAATGTGTTTCACTTTCATTTGATTCAATTAGCTTTGCTTGAATGTGTTTGACTTTCATTTGATTAAATTAGCTTTGTTGAATGCATTTGACTTTCATTTTATTTAGAAAGCTTTGTTTAAAAGTGTTTACCTTGCATTTGATTTAATTAGCTTTGTTTGAATGTGTTTGACTTTGATTTGATTCAAAAAGCTTTGTTTGAAAGTGTTTGACTTTCATTTGATTCAACTAGATTTGTTAGAATGTGTTTGACTTTCATTTGATTCAATCAGCTTTGTTTGAATGTGTTTGACTTTCATTTGATTCAATTAGCTTTGGAGAATGCATTTGAGTTTCATTTGATTAAATTAGCTTTGTTGAATGCATTAGACTTTAATTTGATTCAAAAAGCTTTGGTTCACTGTGTTTGACTATCATTTGATTTAATTAGCTTTATTGAATGCATTTGACTTTCATTTGATTCAAAAAGATTTATTTGAATGTGTTTTACTTTTATTTGATTCTATTAGCTTTGCTTGAATCTTTTTTACTTTCATTTGATTCAATTAGCTTTTTTTAAATGTGTTTGACTTTTATTTGATTCAAAAAGCTTTGTTTGAACGTGTTTGACTTTCATTTTATTCAATTAGCTTTGTTTGAATGTGTTTGACTTTCATTTGAGTCGATTAGCTTTGTACAATGAATTTGACTTTCATTTGATTTAATTAGCTTTGTTTAATGTATTTGACTTTCATTTGATTCAGAAAGCTTTGTTTGAATGTGTTTTACTTTCATTTGATTTAATTAGCTTTGTTTAAATGTGTTTGACTTTTATTTGATTCAAAAAGCTTTGTTTGAATGTGTTTGACTTTCATTTGATTCAATTAGCTTTGTTTGAATGTGTTTTACTTTCATTTGATTTAATTAGCTTTGTTTAAATGTGTTTGACTTTTATTTGAATCATAAAGCTTTGTTTGAATGTGTTTTACTTTCATTTGATTCAATCAGCTTTGTTTGAATGTGTTTTACTTTCATTTGATTCAATTAGCTTTGTTTGAATGTGTTTGACTTTTATTTGATTCAAAAAGCTTTGTTTGAATGTGTTTGACTTTCATTTTATTCAATCAGCTTTGTTTGAATGTTTTTGACTTTGATTTGATTCGTTTAGCTTTGTAGAATGCATTTGACTTTAATTTGATTCAAAAAGCTTTATTTTAATGTGTTTGACTTTCATTCGAATCAATTAGCTTTGATGAATGCATTTGACTTTCATTTGATTCAAAAAGCTCTGTTTGAATGTGTTTGACTTTCATTTGATTCAACTAGCTATGTTTGAATGTGTTTGACTTTCATTTGATTCAAATAGCTTTGTTTGAATTTGTTTGACTTTTATTTGATTCAATTAGCTTTGTTTGAATGTGTTTTACTTTCATTTGATTTAATTAGCTTTGTTTAAATGTGTTTGACTTTTATTTGATTCATAAAGCTTTGTTTGAATGTGTTTTACTTTCATTTGATTCAATCAGCTTTGTTTGAATGTGTTTTACTTTCATTTGATTCAATCAGCTTTGTTTGAATGTGTTTTACTTTCATTTGATTCAATTAGCTTTGTTTGAATGTGTTTGACTTTTATTTGATTCAAAAAGCTTTGTTTGAATGTGTTTGACTTTCATTTTATTCAATCAGCTTTGTTTGAATGTGTTTGACTTTGATTTGATTCGTTTAGCTTTGTAGAATGCATTTGACTTTAATTCGATTCAAAAAGCTTTATTTGAATGTGTTTGACTTTCATTCAAATCAATTAGCTTTGATGAATGCATTTGACTTTCATTTGATTCAAAAAGCTCTGTATGTGTTTGACTTTCATTTGATTTAACTAGCTTTGTTTGAATGTGTTTGACTTTCATTTGATTCAAATAGCTTTGTTTGAATTTGTTTGACTTTTATTTGATTCAATTAGCTTTGTTTAATGCATTAGACTTTAATTTGATTCAAAAAGCTTTGTTTGAATGTGTTTGACTTTCACTTGATTCAATTAGCTTTGTTTTAATGTGTTTTACTTTCATTTGATTCAATTAGCTTTGTTTGAATGTGTTTGACTTTTATTTGATTCAAAAAGCTGTGTTTGAATGTGTTTGACTTTCATTTTATTCAATCAGCTTTGTATGAATGTGTTTGACTTTGATTTGATTCGTTTAGCTTTGTAGAATGCATTTGACTTTAATTTGATTCAAAAAGCTTTATTTGAATGTGTTTGACTTTCATTCGAATCAATTAGCTTTGATGAATGCATTTGACTTTCATTTGATTCAAAAAGCTCTGTTTGAATGTGTTTGACTTTCATTTGATTCAACTAGCTTTGTTTGAATGTGTTTGACTTTCATTTGATTCAAATAGCTTTGTTTGATTTTGTTTGACTTTTATTTGATTCAATTAGCTTTGTTTAATGCATTAGACTTTAATTTAATTCAAAAAGCTTTGTTTGAATGTGTTTGAATTTCACTTGATTCAATCAGCTTTGTTTGAACGTGTTTGACTTTCATTTATTCAATTAGCTTTGTTTGAATGTGTTTTACTTTCATTTGAGTCGATTAGCTTTGTACAATGAATTTGACTTTCATTTGATTTAATTAGCTTTGTTTAATGTATTTGACTTTCATTTGATTCAGAAAGCTTTGTTTGAATGTGTTTTACTTTCATTTGATTTAATTAGCTTTGTTTAAATGTGTTTGACTTTTATTTGATTCAAAAAGCTTTGTTTGAATGTGTTTGACTTTCATTTGATTCAATTAGCTTTGTTTGAATGTGTTTTACTTTCATTTGATTTAATTAGCTTTGTTTAAATGTGTTTGACTTTTATTTGATTCATAAAGCTTTGTTTGAATGTGTTTTACTTTCATTTGAATCAATCAGCTTTGTTTGAATGTGTTTTACTTTCATTTGATTCAATTAGCTTTGTTTGAATGTGTTTGACTTTTATTTGATTCAAAAAGCTTTGTTTGAATGTGTTTGACTTTCATTTTATTCAATCAGCTTTGTTTGAATGTGTTTGACTTTGATTTGATTCGTTTAGCTTTGAAGAATGCATTTGACTTTAATTTGATTCAAAAAGCTTTATTTGAATGTGTTTGACTTTCATTCGAATCAATTAGCTTTGATGAATGCATTTGACTTTCATTTGATTCAAAAAGCTCTGTTTGAATGTGTTTGACTTTCATTTGATTCAACTAGCTATGTTTGAATGTGTTTGACTTTCATTTGATTCAAATAGCTTTGTTTGAATTTGTTTGACTTTTATTTGATTCAATTAGCTTTGTTTAATGCATTAGACTTTAATTTAATTCAAAAAGCTTTGTTTGAATGTGTTTGACTTTCACTTGATTCAATCAGCTTTGTTTGAATGTGTTTTAATTTCATTTTATTCAAATAGCTTTGTTTGAATGTGTTTGACTTTCATTTGATTCAATTAGCTTTGTTAAATGCATTAGACTTTAATTTGATTCAAAAAGCTTTGTTTGAATGTGTTTGACTTTCACTTGATTCAATCAGCTTTGTTTGAATGTGTTGTACTTTCATTTGATTTAATTAGCTATGTTTTAATGTGTTTGACTTTAATTTGATTCAAAAAGCTTTGTTTGAATGTGTTTGACTTTCATTTGATTCAATTAGCTTTTTTTAAATATGTTTGACTTTCATTTGATTCAATTAGCTTTGTACAATGCATTTGACTTTCATTTGATTAAATTAGCTTTGTAGAATGCATTTGACTTTAATTTGATTCAAAAAGCTTTATTTGAATGTGTTTGACTTTCATTCAAATCAATTAGGTTTGATGAATGCATCTGACTTCCATTTGATTCAAAAAGCTCTGTTTGAATGTGTTTGACTTTCATTTTATTTAATTAGATTTGCTTGAATGTTTTTTACTTTCATTTGATTAAATTAGCTTTGTTTTATTGTGTTTGACTTTTATTTGATTCAATTAGCTTTGTAGAATGCATTAGACTTTAATTTGAATCAAAAAGCTTTGGTTGACTGTGTTTGACTTTAGTTTGATTCAATTAGCTTTATTGAATGCATTTGACTTTTATTTGATTCAAAAAGCTCTGTTTGAATGTGTTTCACTTTCATTTGATTCAATTAGCTTTGCTTGAATGTGTTTGACTTTCATTTGATTAAATTAGCTTTGTTGAATGCAATTGACTTTCATTTGATTTAGAAAGCTTTGTTTGAAACTGTTTACCTTGCATTTGATTTAATTAGGTTTGTTTGAATGTGTTTGACTTTAATTTGATTCAAAAAGCTTTGTTTGAAAGTGTTTGACTTTCATTCGATTCAACTAGATTTGTTAGAATGTGTTTGACTTTCATTTGATTCAATCAGCTTTGTTTGAATGTGTTTGACTTTCATTTCATTCAATTAACTTTGGAGAATGCATTTGACTTTCATTTGATTAAATTAGCTTTGTTGAATGCATTAGACTTTAATTTGATTCAAAAAGCTTTGGTTCACTGTGTTTGACTACCATTTGATTTAATTAGCTTTATTGAATGCATTTGACTTTCATTTGATTCAAAAAGATTTATTTGAATGTGTTTTACTTTTATTTGATTCAATTAACTTTGTTTGAATCTTTTTGACTTTCATTTGATTCAATTAGCTTTTTTTAATGTGTTTGACTTTTATTTGATTCAAAAAGCTTTGTTTGAACGTGTTTGACTTTCATTTTATTCAATTAGCTTTGTTTGAATGTGTTTGACTTTCATTTGAGTCGATTAGCTTTGTACAATGAATTTGACTTTCATTTGATTTAATTAGCTTTGTTGAATGTATTTGACTTTCATTTGATTCAGAAAGCTTTGTTTGAATGTGTTTTACTTTCATTTGATTTAATTAGCTTTGTTTAAATGTGTTTGACTTTTATTTGATTCAAAAAGCTTTGTTTGAATGTGTTTGACTTTCATTTGATTCAATTAGCTTTGTTTGAATGTGTTTTACTTTCAATTGATTTAATTAGCTTTGTTTATATGTGTTTGACTTTTATATGATTCATAAAGCTTTGTTTGAATGTGTTTTACTTTCATTTGATTCAATCATCTTTGTTTGAATGTGTTTGACTTTCATTTGATTAAATTAGCTTTATTGAATGCATTTGACTTTCATTTGATTCAATTAGCTTTGTTTGAATGTGTTTGACTTTTATTGGATTCAATTAGATTTGTTTGAATGTGTTTGACTTTCATTTGATTCAATTAGCTTTGTTGAATGAATTAGACTTTAATTTGATACAAAAAGCTTTTTTTGAATGTGTTTGATTATCATTTGATTCAATTAGCTTTGTTTGAATGTGTTTGACTTTAATTTGATTCAAAAAGCTTTGTTTGAACGTGTTTGACTTTCATTTTATTCAATTAGCTTTGTTTAAATGTGTTTGACTTTCATTTGATTCAATTAGCTTTGTACAATGCATTTGACTTTCATTTGATTAAATTTGCTTTGTAGAATGCATTTGACTTTAATTTGATTCAAAAAGCTTTATTTGAAAGTGTTTGACTTTCATTCAAATCAATTAGGTTTGATGAATGCATCTGACTTCCATTTGATTCGAAAAGCTCTGTTTGAATTTGTTTAACTTTCATTTGATTCAATTAGATTTGCTTGAATGTTTTTTACTTTCATTTGATTAAATTAGCTTTGTTTAATTGTGTTTGACTTTTATTTAATTCAATTAGCTTTGTAGAATGCATTAGACTTTAATTTGAATCAAAAAGCTTTGGTTGATTGTGTTTGACTTTAGTTTGATTCAATTTGCTTTATTGAATGCATTTGACTTTTATTTGATTCAAAAAGCTCTGTTTGAATGTGTTTCACTTACATTTGATTCAATTAGCTTTGCTTGAATGTGTTTGACTTTCATTTGATTAAATTAGCTTTGTTGAATGCATTTGACTTTCATTTGATTTAGAAAGCTTTGTTTGAAAGTGTTTACCTTGCATTTGATTTAATTAGCTTTGTTTAAATGTGTTTGACTTTAATTTGATTCAAAAAGCTTTGTTTGAAAGTGTTTGACTTTCATTTGATTCAACTAGATTTGTTAGAATGTGTTTGACTTTCATTTGATTCAATCAGCTTTGTTTGAATGTGTTTGACTTTCATTTGATTCAATTAGCTTTGGAGAATGCATTTGACTTTTATTTGATTAAATTAGCTTTGTTGAATGCATTAGACTTTAATTTGATTCAAAAAGCTTTGGTTCACTGTGTTTGACTATCATTTGATTTAATTAGCTTTATTGAATGCATTTGACTTTCATTTGATTCAAAAAGATTTATTTGAATGTGTTTTACTTTTATTTGATTCAATTATCTTTGCTTGAATCTTTTTGACTTACATTTGATTCAATAAGCTTTTTTTAAATGTGTTTGACTTTTATTTGATTCAAAAAGCTTTGTTTGAACGTGTTTGACTTTCATTTTATTCAATTAGCTTTGTTTGAATGTGTTTGACTTTCATTTGAGTCGATTAGCTTTGTACAATGAATTTGACTTTCATTTGATTTAATTAGCTTTGTTGAATTCATTTGACTTTCATTTGATTCAGAAAGCTTTGTTTGAATGTGTTTTACTGTCATTTGATTTAATTACCTTTGTTCAAATGTGTTTGACTTTTATTTGATTCAAAAAGCTTTTTTGAATGTGTTTGACTTTCATTTGATTCAATCAGCTTTGTTTGAATGTGTTTGACTTTGATTTTATTCGTTTAGCTTTGTAGAATGCATTTGCCTTTAATTTGATTCAAAAAGCTTTATTTAAATGTGTTTGACATTCATTCGAATCAATTATCTTTGATGAATGCATTTGACTTTTATTTGATTCAACTAGCTCTGTTTGAATGTGTTTGACTTTCATTTGATTCAACTAGCTTTGTTTGAATGTGTTTGACTTTCATTTGATTCAAATAGCTTTGTTTGAATTTGTTTGACTTTTATTTGATTCAATTAGCTTTGTTTAATGCATTAGACTTTAATTTGATTCAAAAAGCTTTGTTTGAATGTGTTTGACTTTCACTTGATTCAATCAGCTTTGTTTGAATGTGTTTGACTTTCATTTGATTCAAATAGCTTTGTTTGAATTTGTTTGACTTTTATTTGATTCAATTAGCTTTAATTAATGCATTAGACTTTAATTTGATTCAAAAAGCTTTGTTTGAATGTGTTTGACTTTCACTTGATTCAATCAGCTTTGTTTGAATGTGTTTGACTTTCATTTGATTCAAATAGCTTTGTAGAATGCATTTGACCTTCATTTGATTAAATTAGCTTTGTTGAATGCATTAGACTATAATTAGATTCAGAAATATTTGTTTGAATGTGTTTTACTTTCATTTGATTTAATTAGCTTTGTTTAAATGTGTTTGACTTTCATTCGATTGAATTAGCTTTGTTGAATGCATTTGACTTTCATTTGATTCAAAAAGAATTGTTTGAATGTGTTTGACTTTCATTTGATTCAATTAGCTTTGTTTGAATTTGTTTGACTTTCATTCGATTAAATTAGCTTTGTAGAATGCATTTGACTTTAATTTGATTCAAAAAGCTTTATTTGAATGTGTTTGACTTTCATTCAAATAAATTAGGTTTGATGAATGCATCTGACTTCCATTTGATTCAAAAAGCTCTGTTTGAATGTGTTTGACTTTCATTTGATTCAATTAGATTTGCTTGAATGTTTTTTACTTTCATTTGATTAAATTAGCTTTGTTTAATTGTGTTAGACTTTTATTTGATTCAATTAGCTTTGTAGAATGCATTAGACTTTAATTTGTATCAAAAAGCTTTGGTTGAATGTGTTTGACTTTAGTTTGATTCAATTAGCTTTATTGAATGCATTTGACTTTTATTTGATTCAAAAAGCTCTGTTTGATTGTGAATCACTTTCATTTGATTCAATTAGCTTTGCTTGAATGTGTTTGACTTTCATTTGATTAAATTAGCTTTCTTGAATGCATTTGACTTTCATTTGATTTAGAAAGCTTTGTTTGAATGTGTTTGACATTCATTGGATTCAATTAGATTTGTTTGAATGTGTTTGACTTTCATTTGATTCAATTAGCTTTGTTGAATGCATTAGACTTTAATTTGATTCAAAAAGCTTTTTTTAAATGTGTTTGATTATCATTTGATTCAATTAGCTTTGTTTGAATGTGTTTGACTTTAATTTAATTCAAAAAGCTTTGTTTGAACGTGTTTGACTTTCATTTTATTCAATTAGCTTTGTTTAGATGTGTTTGACTTTCATTTGATTCAATTAGCTTTGTACAATGCATTTGACTTTCATTTGATTAAATTAGCTTTGTTGAATGTATTTGACAATAATTAGATTCAGAAATATTTGTTTGAATGTGTTTTTCTTTCATTTGATTTAATTAGCTTTGTTTAAATGTGTTTGACTTTCATTCGATTGAATTAGCTTTGTTGAATGCATTTGACTTTCATTTGATTCAAAAAGCATTGTTTGAATGTGTTTAACTGTCATTTGATTCAATTAGCTTTGTTTGAATTTGTTTGACTTTCATTGGATTAAATTAGCTTTGTAGAATGCATTTGACTTTAATTTGATTCAAAAAGCTTTATTTGAATGTGTTTGACTTTCATTCAAATAAATTAGGTTTGATGAATGCATCTGACTTTCATTTGATTCAAAAAGCTCTGTTTGAATGTGTTTGACTTTCATTTGATTTAATTAGATTTGCTTGAATGTTTTTTACTTTCATTTGATTAAATTAGCTTTGTTTAATTGTGTTTGACTTTCATTTGATTCAATTAGCTTTGTTAAATGCATTAGACTTTAATTTGATTCAAAAAGCTTTGTTTGAATGTGTTTGACTTTCACTTGATTCAATCAGCTTTGTTTGAATGTGTTTGACTTTCATTTGATTTAATTAGCTATGTTTTAATGTGTTTGACTTTAATTTGATTCAAAAAGCTTTGTTTGAATGTGTTTGAATTTCATTTGATTCAACTAGCTTTGTTTGAATGTGTTCGACTTTCATTTGATTCAATCAGCTTTGTTTGAATGTGTTTTACTTTCATTTGATTCAATTAGCTTTGTAGAATGCATTTAACCTTCATTTGATTAAATTAGCTTTGTTGAATGCATTAGACTTTAATTTGAATCAAAAAGCTTTGGTTCACAGTGTTTGACTTTCATTTGATTCAATTAGCTTTATTGAATGCACTTGACTTTCATCTGATTCAAAAAGATTTGTTTGAATGTGTTTTACTTTCATTTGATTCAATTAGCTTTGCTTGAATGTGTTTTACATTCATTTGATTCAATTAGCTTTATTGAATACATTTGACTTTCATTTGATTCAAAAAGATTTGTTTGAATGTGTTTTACTTTCATTTGATTTTATTAGCTTTGCTTGAATGTGTTTGACTTTCATTTAATTAAATTAGCTTTATTGAATGCATTTGACTTTCATTTGATTCAAAAAGATTTGTTTGAATGTGTTTGACATTCATTGGATTCAATTAGATTTGTTTGAATGTGTTTGACTTTCATTTAATTTAATTAGCTTTGTTCAATGCATTAGACTTTAATTTGATTCAAAAAGCTTTTTTTGAATGTGTTTGATTATCATTTGATTCAATTAGCTTTGTTTGAATGTGTTTGACTTTAATTTAATTCAAAAAGCTTTGTTTGAACGTATTTGACTTTCATTTTATTCAATTAGCTTTGTTTAGATGTGTTTGACTTTCATTTGATTCAATTAGCTTTGTACATTGCATTTGACTTTCATTTGATTAAATTAGCTTTGTTGAATGTATTTGACTATAATTAGATTCAGAAATATTTGTTTGAATGTGTTTTACTTTCATTTGATTTAATTAGCTTTGTTTAAATGTGTTTGACTTTCATTCGATTGAATTAGCTTTGTTGAATGCATTTGACTTTCATTTGATTCAAAAAGCATTGTTTGAATGTTTTTGACTTTCATTTGATTCAATTAGCTTTGTTTGAATTTGTTTGACTTTCATTCGATTAAATTAGCTTTGTAGAATGCATTTGACTTTAATTTGATTCAAAAAGCTTTATTTGAATGTGTTTGACTTTCATTCAAATAAATTAGGTTTGATGAATGCATCTGACTTTCATTTGATTCAAAAAGCTCTGTTTGAATGTATTTGACTTTCATTTGATTAAATTAGATTTGCTTGAATGTTTTTTACTTTCATTTGATTAAATTAGCTTTGTTTAATTGTGTTAGACTTTTATTTGATTCAATTAGCTTTGTAGAATGCATTAGACTTTATTTTGTATCAAAAAGCTTTGGTTGAATGTGTTTGACTTTAGTTTGATTCAATTAGCTTTATTGAATGCATTTGACTTTTATTTGATTCAAAAAGCTCTGTTTGATTGTGAATCACTTTCATTTGATTCAATTAGCTTTGCTTGAATGTGTTTGACTTTCATTTGATTAAATTAGCTTTCTTGAATGCAATTGACTTTCATTTGATTTAGAAAGCTTTGTTTGAATGTGTTTGACATTCATTGGATTCAATTAGATTTGTTTGAATGTGTTTGACTTTCATTCGATTCAATTAGCTTTGTTGAATGCATTAGACTTTAATTTGATTCAAAAAGCTTTTTTTGAATGTGTTTGATTATCATTTGATTCAATTAGCTTTGTTTGAATGTGTTTGACTTTAATTTAATTCAAAAAGCTTTGTTTGAACGTGTTTGACTTTCATTTTATTCAATTAGCTTTGTTTAGATGTGTTTGACTTTCATTTGATTCAATTAGCTTTGTACAATGGATTTGACTTTCATTTGATTAAATTAGCTTTGTTGAATGTATTTGACTATAATTAGATTCAGAAATATTTGTTTGAATGTGTTTTTCTTTCATTTGATTTAATTAGCTTTGTTTAAATGTGTTTGACTTTCATTCGATTGAATTAGCTTTGTTGAATGCATTTGACTTTCATTTGATTCAAAAAGCATTGTTTGAATGTGTTTGACTTTCATTTGATTCAATTAGCTTTGTTTGAATTTGTTTGACTTTCATTCGATTAAATTAGCTTTGTAGAATGCATTTGACTTTAATTTGATTCAAAAAGCTTTATTTGAATATGTTTGACTTTCATTCAAATAAATTAGGTTTGATGAATGCATCTGACTTTCATTTGATTCAAAAAGCTCTATTTGAATGTGTTTGACTTTCATTTGATTTAATTAGATTTGCTTGAATGTTTTTTACTTTCATTTGGTTAAATTAGCTTTGTTTAATTGTGTTAGACTTTTATTTGATTCAATTAGCTTTGTAGAATGCATTAGACTTTAATTTGTATCAAAAAGCTTTGGTTGAATGTGTTTGACTTTAGTTTGATTCAATTAGCTTTATTAAATGCATTTGACTTTTATTTGATTCAAAAAGCTCTGTTTGATTGTGAATCACTTTCATTTGATTTAATTAGCTTTGCTTGAATGTGTTTGACTTTCATTTGATTAAATTAGCTTTCTTGAATGCTTTTGACTTTCATTTGATTTAGAAAGCTTTGTTTGAAACAGTTTACCTTGCATTTGATTTAATTAGGTTTGTTTGAATGTGTTTCACTTTAATTTGATTCAAAAAGCTTTATTTGAATGTGTTTGACTTTCATGCAAATAAATTAGGTTTGATGAATGCATCTGACTTCCATTTGATTCAAAAAGCTTTGTTTGAATGTGTTTGACTTTCATTTTATTCAATTAGATTTGCTTGAATGTTTTTTACTTTCATTTGATTAAATTAGCTTTGTTTAATTGTGTTTGACTTTTATTTGATTCAATTAGCTTTGTAGAATGCATTAGACTTTAATTTGAATCAAAAAGCTTTGGTTGACTGTGTTTGACTTTAGTTTGATTCAATTAGCTTTATTGAATGCATTTGACTTTTATTTGATTCAAAAAGCTCTGTTTGAATGTGTTTCACTTTCATTTGATTCAATTAGCTTTGCTTGAATGTGTTTGACTTTCATTTGATTAAATTAGCTTTGTTGAATGCAATTGACTTTCATTTGATTTAGAAAGCTTTGTTTGAAACTGTTTACCTTGCATTTGATTTAATTAGGTTTGTTTGAATGTGTTTGACTTTAATTTGATTCAAAAAGCTTTGTTTGAAAGTGTTTGACTTTCATTCGATTCAACTAGATTTGTTAGAATGTGTTTGACTTTCATTTGATTCAATCAGCTTTGTTTGAATGTGTTTGACTTTCATTTGATTCAATTAACTTTGGAGAATGCATTTGACTTTCATTTGATTAAATTAGCTTTGTTTAATGCATTAGACTTTAATTTGATTCAAAAAGCTTTGGTTCACTGTGTTTGACTACCATTTGATTTAATTAGCTTTATTGAATGCATTTGACTTTCATTTGATTCAAAAAGATTTATTTGAATGTGTTTTACTTTTATTTGATTCAATTAACTTTGTTTGAATCTTTTTGACTTTCATTTGATTCAATTAGCTTTTTTTAATGTGTTTGACTTTTATTTGATTCAAAAAGCTTTGTTTGAACGTGTTTGACTTTCATTTTATTCAATTAGCTTTGTTTGAATGTGTTTGACTTTCATTTGAGTCGATTAGCTTTGTACAATGAATTTGACTTTCATTTGATTTAATTAGCTTTGTTGAATGTATTTGACTTTCATTTGATTCAGAAAGCTTTGTTTGAATGTGTTTTACTTTCATTTGATTTAATTAGCTTTGTTTAAATGTGTTTGACTTTTATTTGATTCAAAAAGCTTTGTTTGAATGTGTTTGACTTTCATTTGATTCAATTAGCTTTGTTTGAATGTGTTTTACTTTCAATTGATTTAATTAGCTTTGTTTATATGTGTTTGACTTTTATATGATTCATAAAGCTTTGTTTGAATGTGTTTTACTTTCATTTGATTCAATCATCTTTGTTTGAATGTGTTTGACTTTCATTTGATTAAATTAGCTTTATTGAATGCATTTGACTTTCATTTGATTCAATTAGCTTTGTTTGAATGTGTTTGACTTTTATTGGATTCAATTAGATTTGTTTGAATGTGTTTGACTTTCATTTGATTCAATTAGCTTTGTTGAATGAATTAGACTTTAATTTGATACAAAAAGCTTTTTTTTGAATGTGTTTGATTATCATTTGATTCAATTAGCTTTGTTTGAATGTGTTTGACTTTAATTTGATTCAAAAAGCTTTGTTTGAACGTGTTTGACTTTCATTTTATTCAATTAGCTTTGTTTAAATGTGTTTGACTTTCATTTGATTCAATTAGCTTTGTACAATGCATTTGACTTTCATTTGATTAAATTTGCTTTGTAGAATGCATTTGACTTTAATTTGATTCAAAAAGCTTTATTTGAAAGTGTTTGACTTTCATTCAAATCAATTAGGTTTGATGAATGCATCTGACTTCCATTTGATTCGAAAAGCTCTGTTTGAATTTGTTTAACTTTCATTTGATTCAATTAGATTTGCTTGAATGTTTTTTACTTTCATTTGATTAAATTAGCTTTGTTTAATTGTGTTAGACTTTTATTTGATTCAATTAGCTTTGTAGAATGCATTAGACTTTAATTTGAATCAAAAAGCTTTGGTTGATTGTGTTTGACTTTAGTTTGATTCAATTTGCTTTATTGAATGCATTTGACTTTTATTTGATTCAAAAAGCTCTGTTTGAATGTGTTTCACTTACATTTGATTCAATTAGCTTTGCTTGAATGTGTTTGACTTTCATTTGATTAAATTAGCTTTGTTGAATGCATTTGACTTTCATTTGATTTAGAAAGCTTTGTTTGAAAGTGTTTACCTTGCATTTGATTTAATTAGCTTTGTTTAAATGTGTTTGACTTTAATTTGATTCAAAAAGCTTTGTTTGAAAGTGTTTGACTTTCATTTGATTCAACTAGATTTGTTAGAATGTGTTTGACTTTCATTTGATTCAATCAGCTTTGTTTGAATGTGTTTGACTTTCATTTGATTCAATTAGCTTTGGAGAATGCATTTGACTTTTATTTGATTAAATTAGCTTTGTTGAATGCATTAGACTTTAATTTGATTCAAAAAGCTTTGGTTCACTGTGTTTGACTATCATTTGATTTAATTAGCTTTATTGAATGCATTTGACTTTCATTTGATTCAAAAAGATTTATTTGAATGTGTTTTACTTTTATTTGATTCAATTATCTTTGCTTGAATCTTTTTGACTTACATTTGATTCAATTAGCTTTTTTTAAATGTGTTTGACTTTTATTTGATTCAAAAAGCTTTGTTTGAACGTGTTTGACTTTCATTTTATTCAATTAGCTTTGTTTGAATGTGTTTGACTTTCATTTGAGTCGATTAGCTTTGTACAATGAATTTGACTTTCATTTGATTTAATTAGCTTTGTTGAATTCATTTGACTTTCATTTGATTCAGAAAGCTTTGTTTGAATGTGTTTTACTGTCATTTGATTTAATTACCTTTGTTCAACTGTGTTTGACTTTTATTTGATTCAAAAAGCTTTTTTGAATGTGTTTGACTTTCATTTGATTCAATCAGCTTTGTTTGAATGTGTTTGACTTTGATTTTATTTGTTTAGCTTTGTAGAATGCATTTGCCTTTAATTTGATTCAAAAAGCTTTATTTAAATGTGTTTGACATTCATTCGAATCAATTATCTTTGATGAATGCATTTGACTTTTATTTGATTCAACTAGCTCTGTTTGAATGTGTTTGACTTTCATTTGATTCAACTAGCTTTGTTTGAATGTGTTTGACTTTCATTTGATTCAAATAGCTTTGTTTGAATTTGTTTGACTTTTATTTGATTCAATTAGCTTTGTTTAATGCATTAGACTTTAATTTGATTCAAAAAGCTTTGTTTGAATGTGTTTGACTTTCACTTGATTCAATCAGCTTTGTTTGAATGTGTTTGACTTTCATTTGATTCAAATAGCTTTGTTTGAATTTGTTTGACTTTTATTTGATTCAATTAGCTTTAATTAATGCATTAGACTTTAATTTGATTCAAAAAGCTTTGTTTGAATGTGTTTGACTTTCACTTGATTCAATCAGCTTTGTTTGAATGTGTTTGACTTTCATTTGATTCAAATAGCTTTGTAGAATGCATTTGACCTTCATTTGATTAAATTAGCTTTGTTGAATGCATTAGACTATAATTAGATTCAGAAATATTTGTTTGAATGTGTTTTACTTTAATTTGATTTAATTAGCTTTGTTTAAATGTGTTTGACTTTCATTCGATTGAATTAGCTTTGTTGAATGCATTTGACTTTCATTTGATTCAAAAAGCATTGTTTGAATGTGTTTGACTTTCATTTGATTCAATTAGCTTTGTTTGAATTTGTTTGACTTTCATTCGATTAAATTAGCTTTGTAGAATGCATTTGACTTTAATTTGATTCAAAAAGCTTTATTTGAATGTGTTTGACTTTCATTCAAATAAATTAGGTTTGATGAATGCATCTGACTTCCATTTGATTCAAAAAGCTCTGTTTGAATGTGTTTGACTTTCATTTGATTCAATTAGATTTGCTTGAATGTTTTTTACTTTCATTTGATTAAATTAGCTTTGTTTAATTGTGTTAGACTTTTATTTGATTCAATTAGCTTTGTAGAATGCATTAGACTTTAATTTGTATCAAAAAGCTTTGGTTGAATGTGTTTGACTTTAGTTTGATTCAATTAGCTTTATTGAATGCATTTGACTTTTATTTGATTCAAAAAGCTCTGTTTGATTGTGAATCACTTTCATTTGATTCAATTAGCTTTGCTTGAATGTGTTTGACTTTCATTTGATTAAATTAGCTTTCTTGAATGCATTTGACTTTCATTTGATTTAGAAAGCTTTGTTTGAATGTGTTTGACATTCATTGGATTCAATTAGATTTGTTTGAATGTGTTTGACTTTCATTTGATTCAATTAGCTTTGTTGAATGCATTAGACTTTAATTTGATTCAAAAAGCTTTTTTTGAATGTGTTTGATTATCATTTGATTCAATTAGCTTTGTTTGAATGTGTTTGATTTTAATTTAATTCAAAAAGCTTTGTTTGAACGTGTTTGACTTTCATTTTATTCAATTAGCTTTGTTTAGATGTGTTTGACTTTCATTTGATTCAATTAGCTTTGTACAATGCATTTGACTTTCATTTGATTAAATTAGCTTTGTTGAATGTATTTGACAATAATTAGATTCAGAAATATTTGTTTGAATGTGTTTTTCTTTCATTTGATTTAATTAGCTTTGTTTAAATGTGTTTGACTTTCATTCGATTGAATTAGCTTTGTTGAATGCATTTGACTTTCATTTGATTCAAAAAGCATTGTTTGAATGTGTTTAACTGTCATTTGATTCAATTAGCTTTGTTTGAATTTGTTTGACTTTCATTGGATTAAATTAGCTTTGTAGAATGCATTTGACTTTAATTTGATTCAAAATACTTTATTTGAATGTGTTTGACTTTCATTCAAATAAATTAGGTTTGATGAATGCATCTGACTTTCATTTGATTCAAAAAGCTCTGTTTGAATGTGTTTGACTTTCATTTGATTTAATTAGATTTGCTTGAATGTTTTTTACTTTCATTTGATTAAATTAGCTTTGTTTAATTGTGTTTGACTTTCATTTGATTCAATTAGCTTTGTTAAATGCATTAGACTTTAATTTGATTCAAAAAGCTTTGTTTGAATGTGTTTGACTTTCACTTGATTCAATCAGCTTTGTTTGAATGTGTTTGACTTTCATTTGATTTAATTAGCTATGTTTTAATGTGTTTGACTTTAATTTGATTCAAAAAGCTTTGTTTGAATGTGTTTGAATTTCATTTGATTCAACTAGCTTTGTTTGAATGTGTTCGACTTTCATTTGATTCAATCAGCTTTGTTTGAATGTGTTTTACTTTCATTTGATTCAATTAGCTTTGTAGAATGCATTTAACCTTCATTTGATTAAATTAGCTTTGTTGAATGCATTAGACTTTAATTTGAATCAAAAAGCTTTGGTTCACAGTGTTTGACTTTCATTTGATTCAATTAGCTTTATTGAATGCACTTGACTTTCATCTGATTCAAAAAGATTTGTTTGAATGTGTTTTACTTTCATTTGATTCAATTAGCTTTGCTTGAATGTGTTTTACATTCATTTGATTCAATTAGCTTTATTGAATACATTTGACTTTCATTTGATTCAAAAAGATTTGTTTGAATGTGTTTTACTTTCATTTGATTTTATTAGCTTTGCTTGAATGTGTTTGACTTTCATTTAATTAAATTAGCTTTATTGAATGCATTTGACTTTCATTTGATTCAAAAAGATTTGTTTGAATGTGTTTGACATTCATTGGATTCAATTAGATTTGTTTGAATGTGTTTGACTTTCATTTAATTTAATTAGCTTTGTTCAATGCATTAGACTTTAATTTGATTCAAAAAGCTTTTTTTGAATGTGTTTGATTATCATTTGATTCAATTAGCTTTGTTTGAATGTGTTTGACTTTAATTTAATTCAAAAAGCTTTGTTTGAACGTATTTGACTTTCATTTTATTCAATTAGCTTTGTTTAGATGTGTTTGACTTTCATTTGATTCAATTAGCTTTGTACATTGCATCTGACTTTCATTTGATTAAATTAGCTTTGTTGAATGTATTTGACTATAATTAGATTCAGAAATATTTGTTTGAATGTGTTTTACTTTCATTTGATTTAATTAGCTTTGTTTAAATGTGTTTGACTTTCATTCGATTGAATTAGCTTTGTTGAATGCATTTGACTTTCATTTGATTCAAAAAGCATTGTTTGAATGTTTTTGACTTTCATTTGATTCAATTAGCTTTGTTTGAATTTGTTTGACTTTCATTCGATTAAATTAGCTTTGTAGAATGCATTTGACTTTAATTTGATTCAAAAAGCTTTATTTGAATGTGTTTGACTTTCATTCAAATAAATTAGGTTTGATGAATGCATCTGACTTTCATTTGATTCAAAAAGCTCTGTTTGAATGTGTTTGACTTTCATTTGATTAAATTAGATTTGCTTGAATGTTTTTTACTTTCATTTGATTAAATTAGCTTTGTTTAATTGTGTTAGACTTTTATTTGATTCAATTAGCTTTGTAGAATGCATTAGACTTTATTTTGTATCAAAAAGCTTTGGTTGAATGTGTTTGACTTTAGTTTGATTCAATTAGCTTTATTGAATGCATTTGACTTTTATTTGATTCAAAAAGCTCTGTTTGATTGTGAATCACTTTCATTTGATTCAATTAGCTTTGCTTGAATGTGTTTGACTTTCATTTGATTAAATTAGCTTTCTTGAATGCAATTGACTTTCATTTGATTTAGAAAGCTTTGTTTGAATGTGTTTGACATTCATTGGATTCAATTAGATTTGTTTGAATGTGTTTGACTTTCATTCGATTCAATTAGCTTTGTTGAATGCATTAGACTTTAATTTGATTCAAAAAGCTTTTTTTGAATGTGTTTGATTATCATTTGATTCAATTAGCTTTGTTTGAGTGTGTTTGACTTTAATTTAATTCAAAAAGCTTTGTTTGAACGTGTTTGACTTTCATTTTATTCAATTAGCTTTGTTTAGATGTGTTTGACTTTCATTTGATTCAATTAGCTTTGTACAATGCATTTGACTTTCATTTGATTAAATTAGCTTTGTTGAATGTATTTGACTATAATTAGATTCAGAAATATTTGTTTGAATGTGTTTTTCTTTCATTTGATTTAATTAGCTTTGTTTAAATGTGTTTGACTTTCATTCGATTGAATTAGCTTTGTTGAATGCATTTGACTTTCATTTGATTCAAAAAGCATTGTTTGAATGTGTTTGACTTTCATTTGATTCAATTAGCTTTGTTTGAATTTGTTTGACTTTCATTCGATTAAATTAGCTTTGTAGAATGCATTTGACTTTAATTTGATTCAAAAAGCTTTATTTGAATGTGTTTGACTTTCATTCAAATAAATTAGGTTTGATGAATGCATCTGACTTTCATTTGATTCAAAAAGCTCTATTTGAATGTGTTTGACTTTCATTTGATTTAATTAGATTTGCTTGAATGTTTTTTACTTTCATTTGGTTAAATTAGCTTTGTTTAATTGTGTTAGACTTTTATTTGATTCAATTAGCTTTGTAGAATGCATTAGACTTTAATTTGTATCAAAAAGCTTTGGTTGAATGTGTTTGACTTTAGTTTGATTCAATTAGCTTTATTAAATGCATTTGACTTTTATTTGATTCAAAAAGCTCTGTTTGATTGTGAATCACTTTCATTTGATTTAATTAGCTTTGCTTGAATGTGTTTGACTTTCATTTGATTAAATTAGCTTTCTTGAATGCTTTTGACTTTCATTTGATTTAGAAAGCTTTGTTTGAAACAGTTTACCTTGCATTTGATTTAATTAGGTTTGTTTGAATGTGTTTCACTTTAATTTGATTCAAAAAGCTTTATTTGAATGTGTTTGACTTTCATTCAAATAAATTAGGTTTGATGAATGCATCTGACTTCCATTTGATTCAAAAAGCTTTGTTTGAATGTGTTTGACTTTCATTTTATTCAATTAGATTTGCTTGAATGTTTTTTACTTTCATTTGATTAAATTAGCTTTGTTTAATTGTGTTTGACTTTTATTTGATTCAATTAGCTTTGTAGAATGCATTAGACTTTAATTTGAATCAAAAAGCTTTGGTTGACTGTGTTTGACTTTAGTTTGATTCAATTAGCTTTATTGAATGCATTTGACTTTTATTTGATTCAAAAAGCTCTGTTTGAATGTGTTTCACTTTCATTTGATTCAATTAGCTTTGCTTGAATGTGTTTGACTTTCATTTGATTAAATTAGCTTTGTTGAATGCAATTGACTTTCATTTGATTTAGAAAGCTTTGTTTGAAACTGTTTACCTTGCATTTGATTTAATTAGGTTTGTTTGAATGTGTTTGACTTTAATTTGATTCAAAAAGCTTTGTTTGAAAGTATTTGACTTTCATTCGATTCAACTAGATTTGTTAGAATGTGTTTGACTTTCATTTGATTCAATCAGCTTTGTTTGAATGTGTTTGACTTTCATTTGATTCAATTAGCTTTGGAGAATGCATTTGACTTTCATTTGATTAAATTAGCTTTGTTTAATGCATTAGACTTTAATTTGATTCAAAAAGCTTTGGTTCATTGTGTTTGACTATCATTTGATTTAATTAGCTTTATTGAATGCATTTGACTTTCATTTGATTCAAAAAGATTTATTTGAATGTGTTTTACTTTTATTTGATTCAATTAGCTTTGCTTGAATCTTTTTGACTTTCATGTGATTCAATTAGCTTTTTTTAATGTGTTTGACTTTTATTTGATTCAAAAAGCTTTGTTTGAACGTGTTTGACTTTCATTTTATTCAATTAGCTTTGTTTGAATGTGTTTGACTTTCATTTGAGTTGATTAGCTTTGTACAATGAATTTGACTTTCATTTGATTTAATTAGCTTTGTTGAATGTATTTGACTTTCATTTGATTCAGAAAGCTTTGTTTGAATGTGTTTTACTTTCATTTGATTTAATTAGCTTTGTTTAAATGTGTTTGACTTTTATTTAATTCAAAAAGCTTTGTTTGAATGTGTTTGACTTTCATTTGATTCAATTAGCTTTGTTTGAATGTGTTTTACTTTCAATTGATTTAATTAGCTTTGTTTAAATGTGTTTGACTTTTATATGATTCATAAAGCTTTGTTTGAATGTGTTTTACTTTCATTTTATTCAATCATCTTTGTTTGAATGTGTTTGACTTTATTTGATTAAATTAGCTTTATTGAATGCATTTGACTTTCATTTGATTCAATTAGCTTTGTTTGAATGTGTTTGACTTTTATTGGATTCAATTAGATTTGTTTGAATGTGTTTGACTTTCATTTGATTCAATTAGCTTTGTTGAATGCATTAGACTTTAATTTGATTCATAAAGCTTTTTTTGAATGTGTTTGATTATCATTTGATTCAATTACCTTTGTTTGAATGTGTTTGACTTTAATTTGATTCAAAAAGCTTTGTTTGAACGTGTTTGACTTTCATTTTATTCAATTAGCTTTGTTTAAATGTGTTTGACTTTCATTTGATTCAATTAGCTTTGTACAATGCATTTGACTTTCATTTGATTAAATTAGCTTTGTAGAATGCATTTGACTTTAATTTGATTCAAAAAGCTTTATGAAAGTGTTTGACTTTCATTCAAATTAATTAGGTTTGATGAATGCATCTGACTTCTATTTGATTCAAAAAGCTCTGTTTGAATGTGTTTAACTTTCATTTGATTAAATTAGATTTGCTTGAATGTTTTTTACTTTCATTTGATTAAATTAGCTTTATTTAATTGTGTTTGACTTTTAATTGATTCAATTAGCTTTGTAGAATGCATTTGACTTTCATTTGATTTAGAAAGCTTTGTTTGAAAGTGTTTACCTTGCATTTGATTTAATTAGCTTTGTTTGAATGTGTTTAACTTTAATTTGATTCAAAAAGCTTTGTTTGAAAGTGTTTGACTTTCATTTGATTCAACTAGATTTGTTAGAATGTGTTTGACTTTCATTTGTTTCAATCAGCTTTGTTTGAATGTGTTTGACTTTCATTTGATTCAATTAGCTTTGGAGAATGCATTTGACTTTCATTTGATTAAATTAGCTTTGTTGAATGCATTAGACTTTAATTTGATTCAAAAAGCTTTGGTTCACTGTGTTTGACTATCATTTGATTTAATTAGCTTTATTGAATGCATTTGACTTTCATTTGATTTAATTAGCTTTGTTTGAATGTGTTTGACTTTAATTTGATTCAAAAAGCTTTGCTTGTATCTTTTTGACTTACATTTGATTCAATTAGCTTTTTTTAAATGTGTTTGACATTTATTTGATTCAAAAAGCTTTGTTTGAACGTGTTTGACTTTCATTTTATTCAATTAGCTTTGTTTAAATGAGTTTGACTTTCATTTGAGTCGATTAGCTTTGTACAATGAATTTGACTTTCATTTGATTTAATTAGCTTTGTTGAATGTATTTGACTTTCATTTGATAAAGAAAGCTTTGTTTGAATGTGTTTTACCGTCATTTGTTTTAATTAGCTTTGTTTAAATGTGTTTGACTTTTATTTGATTCAAAAAGCTTTGTTTGAATGTGTTTGACTTTCATTTGATTCAATCAGCTTTGTTTGAATGTGTTTGACTTTGATTTGATTCGTTTAGCTTTGTAGAATGCATTTGACTTTAATTTGATTCAAAAAGCTTTATTTGAATGTGTTTGACTTTCATTCGAATCAATTAGCTTTGATGAATGCATTTGACTTTCATTTGATTCAAAAAGCTCTGTTTGAATGTGTTTGACTTTCATTTGATTCAACTAGCTTTGTTTGAATGTGTTTGACTTTCATTTGATTCAAATAGCTTTGTTTGAATTATTTTGACTTTTATTTGATTCAATTAGCTTTGTTTAATGCATTAGACTTTAATTTGATTCAAAAAGCTTTGTTTGAATGTGTTTGACTTTCACTTGATTCAATCAGCTTTGTTTGAATGTGTTTGACTTTCATTTGATTCAAACAGCTTTGTTTGAATTTGTTTGACTTTTATTTGATTCAATTAGCTTTGTTTAATGCATTAGACTTTAATTTGATTCAAAAAGCTTTGTTTGAATGTGTTTGACTTTCACTTGATTCAATTAGCTTTGTTTGAATGTGTTTGACTTTCATTTGATTCAAATAGCTTTGTTTGAATGTGTTTGACTTTCATTTGATTCAATTAGCTTTGTTAAATGCATTAGACTTTAATTTGATTCAAAAAGCTTTGTTTGAATGTGTTTGACTTTCACTTGATTCAATCAGCTTTGTTTGAATGTGTTTGACTTTCATTTGATTAAATTAGCTATGTTTTAATGTGTTTGACTTTAATTTGATTCAAAAAGCTTTGTTTGAATGTGTTTGACTTTCATTTGATTCAACTAGCTTTGTTTGAATGTGTTCGACTTTCATTTGATTCAATCAGCTTTGTTTGAATGTGTTTTACTTTCATTTGATTCAATTAGCTTCGTAGAATGCATTTGACCTTCATTTGATTTAATTAGCTTTGTTGAATGCATTAGACTTTAATTTGAATCAAAAAGCTTTGGTTCACAGTGTTTGACTTTCATTTGATTCAATTAGCTTTATTGAATGCACTTGACTTTCATCTGATTCAAAAAGATTTGTTTGAATGTGTTTTACTTTCATTTGATTCAATTAGCTTTGCTTGAATGTGTTTTACTTTCATTTAATTAAATTAGCTCTATTGAATGCACTTGACTTTCATATGATTCAAAAAGATTTGTTTGAATGTGTTTGACATTCATTGGATTCAATTAGATTTGTTTGAATGTGTTTGACTTTCATTTGATTCAATTAGCTTTGTTGAATGCATTAGACTTTAATTTGATTCAAAAAGCTTTTTTTGAATGTGTTTGATTATCATTTGATTCAAAAAGATTTGTTTGAATGTGTTTTACTTTCACTTGATTCAATTAGCTTTGATTGAATGTGTTTGACTTTCATTTGATTAAATTAGCTTTCTTGAATGCATTTGACTTTCATTTGATTTAGAAAGCTTTGTTTGAATGTGTTTGACATTCATTGGATTCAATTAGATTTGTTTGAATGTGTTTGACTTTCATTTGATTCAATTAGCTTTGTTGAATGCATTAGACTTTAATTTGATTCAAAAAGCTTTTTTTGAATGTGTTTGATTATCATTTGATTCAATTAGCTTTGTTTGAATGTGTTTGACTTTAATTTAATTCAAAAAGCTTTGTTTGAACGTGTTTGACTTTCATTTTATTCAATTAGCTTTGTTTAGATGTGTTTGACTTTCATTTGATTCAATTAGCTTTGTACAATGCATTTCACTTTCATTTGATTAAATTAGCTTTATTGAATGTATTTGACTATAATTAGATTCAGAAATATTTGTTTGAATGTGTTTTACTTTCATTTGATTTAATTAGCTTTGTTTAAATGTGTTTGACTTTCATTCGATTGAATTAGCTTTGTTGAATGCATTTGACTTTCATTTGATTCAAAAAGCATTGTTTGAATGTGTTTGACTTTCATTTGATTCAATTAGCTTTGTTTGAATTTGTTTGACTTTCATTCGATTAAATAAGCTTTGTAGAATGCATTTGACTTTAATTTGATTCAAAAAGCTTTATTTGAATCTGTTTGACTTTCATTCAAATAAATTAGGTTTGATGAATGCATCTGACTTCCATTTGATTCAAAAAGCTCTGTTTGAATGTGTTTGACTTTCATTTGATTCAATTAGATTTGCTTGAATGTTTTTTACTTTCATTTGATTAAATTAGCTTTGTTTAATTGTGTTAGACTTTTATTTGATTCAATTAGCTTTGTAGAATGCATTAGACTTTAATTTGTATCAAAAAGCTTTGGTTGAATGTGTTTGACTTTAGTTTGATTCAATTAGCTTTATTGAATGCATTTGACTTTTATTTGATTCAAAAAGCTCTGTTTGATTGTGAATCACTTTCATTTGATTCAATTAGCTTTGCTTGAATGTGTTTGACTTTCAATTGATTAAATTAGCTTTCTTGAATGCATTTGACTTTCATTTGATTTAGAAAGCTTTGTTTGAAAGTGTTTACCTTGCATTTGATTTAATTAGCTTTGTTTGAATGTGTTTGACTTTAATTTGATTCAAAAATCTTTGTTTGATTGTGTTTGACTTTCATTTGATTCAACTAGCTTTGTTTGAATGTGTTTGACTTTCATTTGATTCGATCAGCTTTGTTTGAATGTGTTTTACTTTCATTTGATTTAATTAGCATTGTTTAAATGTGTTTGACTTTTATTTGATTCATAAAGCTTTGTTTGAATGTGTTTGACTTTCATTTGATTCAATAAGCTTTGTTTGAATGTGTTTCACTTTCATATGATTCAATTAGCTTTGCTTGAATGTGTTTGACTTTAATTTGATTAAATTATCTTTGTTGAATGCATTTGACTTTCATTTGATTTAGAAAGCTTTGTTTGGAAGTGTTTGACTTGCATTTGATTTAATTAGCTTTGTTTGAATGTGTTTGACTTTAATTTGATTCAAAAATCTTTGTTTGATTGTGTTTGACTTTCATTTGATTCAACTAGCTTAGTTTGAATGTGTTTGACTTTCATTTGATTCAATCAGCTTTGTTTGAATGTGTTTTACTTTCATTTTATTCAATTAGCTTTGTTTGAAAGTGTTTGACTTTCGTTTGACTCAATTAGCTTTGTACAATGCATTTGACTTTCATTTGATTTAATTAGCTTTGTTGAATGTATTTGTCTTTCATTTAATTCAGAAAGCTTTGTTTGAATGTGTTTTACTTTCATTTGATTTAATTAGCTTTGTTTAAATGTGTTTGACTTTTATCTGATTCAAAAAACTTTGATTGAATGTGTTTGACTTTCATTTGATTCAATTAGCTTTGTTTGAATGTGTTTTACTTTCATTTTATTTAATTAGCTTTGTTTAAATGTGTTTGACTTTTATTTGATTCATAAAGCTTTGTTTGAATGTGTTTTACTTTCATTTGATTCAATCAGCTTTGTTTGAATGTGTTTTACTTTCATTTGATTCAATCAGCTATGTTTGAATGTGTTTTACTTTCATTTGATTCAATTAGCTTTGTTTGAATGTGTTTGACTTTTATTTGATTCAAAAAGCTTTGTTTGAATGTGTTTGACTTTCATTTTATTTAATTAGCTTTGTTTGAAAGTTTTTGACATTCATTTGATTCAATTATCTTTGTACAATGTAATTGACTTTCATTTGATTTAATTAGCTTTGTTGAATGTATTTGTCTTTCATTTGATTCAGAAAGCTTTGTTTGAATGTGTTTTACTTTCATTTGATTTAATTAGCTTTGTTTAAATGTGTTTGACTTTTATTTGATTTAAAAAGCTTTGTTTGACTGTGTTTGACTTTCATTTGATTCAATTAGCTTTGTTTGAATGTGTTTGACTTTGATTTGATTCGTTTAGCTTTGTAGAATGCATTTGACTTTAATTTGATTCAAAAAGCTTTATTTGAATGTGTTTGACTTTCATTCGAATAAATTAGCTTTGATGAATGCATTTGACTTTCATTTGATTCAAAAAGCTCTGTTTGAATGTGTTTGATTTTAATTTGATTCGTTTAGCTTTGTTGAATACATTTGACTTTAATTTGATTCAAAAAGCTTTATTTGAATGTGTTTGACTTTCATTCGAATCAATTAGCTTTGATGAATGCATTTGACTTTCATTTGATTCAAAAAGCTCTGTTTGAATGTGTTTGACTTTCACTTGATTCAATCAGCTTTGTTTGAATGTGTTTGACTTTCATTTGATTCAACTAGCTTTGTTTGAATGTGTTTGGCTTTCATTTGATTTAGAAAGCTTTGTTTGAAAGTGCTTGACTTGCATTTGATTTAACTAGCTTTGTTTGAATGTGTTTGACTTTCATTGATTCAAATAGCTTTGTTTGAATGTGTTTGACTTTCATTTGATTCAATTAGCTTTGTTAAATGCATTAGACTTTAATTTGATTCAAAAAGCTTTGTTTGAATGTGTTTGACTTTCACTTGATTCAATCAGCTTTGTTTGAATGTGTTTGACATTCATTTGATTCAACTAGCTTTGTTTGAATCTGTTTGACTTTCATTTGATTCAGAAAGCTTTGTTTGAAAGTGCTTGACTTGCATTTGATTTAATTATCTTTGTTTGAATGTGTTTGACTTTAATTTGATTCAAAAAGCTTTGTTTGAATGTGTTTGACTTTAATTTGATTGAAAAAGCTTTGTTTGAATGTGTTTGACTTTCATTTGATTCAAATAACTTTGTTTGAATGTGTTTGAATTTCATTTGATTCAATTAGCTTTGTTAAATGCATTGGACTTCAATTTGACTCAAAAAGCTTTATTTGAATGTGTTTGACTTTCATTTGATTCAAAAAGATTTGTTTGAATGTGTTTTACTTTCACTTGATTCAATTAGCTTTGATTGAATGTGTTTGACTTTCATTTGATTAAATTAGCTTTATTGAATGCATTTGACTTTCATTTGATTCAAAAAGATTTGTTTGAATGTGTTTGACTTTCATTGGACTCAATTAGATTTGTTTGAATGTGCTTGACTTTCATTTGATTTAATTAGCTTTGTTGAATGCATTAGACTTTAATTTGATTCGAAAAGCTTTTTTTGAATGTGTTTGATTATCATTTGATTTAATTAGCTTTGTTTGAATGTGTTTGACTTTAATTTGATTCAAAAAGCTTTGTTTGAACGTGTTTGACTTTCATTTTATTCAATTAGCTTTGTTTAAATGTGTTTGACTTTCATTTGATTCAATTAGCTTTGTACAATGCATTTGACTTTCATTTGATTAAATTAGCTTTGTAGAATGCATTTGACTTTAATTTGATTCAGAAAGCTTTATTTGAATGTGTTTGACTTTCATTCAAATCAATTAGGTTTGATGAATACATCTGACTTCCATTTGATTCAAAAAGCTCTGTTTGAATGTGTTTGACGTTCATTTGATTCAATTAGATTTGCCTGAATGTTTTTGACTTTCATTTGATTAAATTAGCTTTGTTTAATTGTGTTTAACTTTTATTTGATTCAATTAGCTTTGTAGGATGCATTAGACTTTAATTTGAATCAAAAAGCTTTGGTTGACTATGTTTGACTTTAGTTTGATTCAATTAGCTTTATTGAATGCATTTGACTTTTATTTGATTCATAAAGCTCTGTTTGAATGTGTTTCACTTTCATTTGATTCCATTAGCTTTGCTTGAATGTGTTTGACTTTCATTTGATTAAATTAGCTTTGTTGAATGCATTTGACTTTCATTTGATTTAGAAAGCTTTGTTTGAAAGTGTTTACCTTGCATTTGATTTAATTAGCTTTGTTTGAATGTGTTTGACTTTAATTTGATTCAAAAATCTTTGTTTGATTGTGTTTGACTTTCATTTGATTCAACTAGCTTTGTTTGAATGTGTTTGACTGTCATTTGATTCAATCAGCTTTGTTTAAATGTGTTTGACTTTCATTTGATTCAACTTGATTTGTTAGAATGTGTTTGACTTTCATTTGATTCAATCAGCTTTGTTTGAATGTGTTTGACTTTCATTTGATTCAATTAGCTTTGGAGAATGCATTTGACTTTCATTTGATTCAATTAGCTTTGTTGAATGCATTAGACTTTAATTTGATTCAAAAAGCTTTGGTTCACTGTGTTTGACTATCATTTGATTTAATTAGCTTTATTGAATGCATTTGACTTTCATTTGATTCAAAAAGATTTATTTGAATGTGTTTTACTTTTATTTGATTCAATTAGCTTTGCTTGAATCTTTTTCACTTTCATTTGATTCCATTAGCTTTGCTTGAATGTGTTTGACTTTCATTTGATTAAATTAGCTTTGTTGAATGCATTTGACTTTCATTTGATTTAGAAAGCTTTGTTTGAAAGTGTTTACCTTGCATTTGATTTAATTAGCTTTGTTTGAATGTGTTTGACTTTAATTTGATTCAAAAATCTTTGTTTGATTGTGTTTGACTTTCTTTTGATTCAACTAGCTTTGTTTGAATGTGTTTGACTGTCATTTGATTCAATCAGCTTTGTTTGAATGTGTTTGACTTTCATTTGATTCAACTTGATTTGTTTGAATGTGTTTGACTTTCATTTGATTCAATCAGCTTTGTTTGAATGTGTTTGACTTTCATTTGATTCAATTAGCTTTGGAGAATGCATTTGACTTTCATTTGATTCAATTAGCTTTGTTGAATGCATTAGACTTTAATTTGATTCAAAAAGCTTTGGTTCACTGTGTTTGACTATCATTTGATTTAATTAGCTTTATTGAATGCATTTGACTTTCATTTGATTCAAAAAGATTTATTTGAATGCATTTGACTTTTATTTGATTTAAAAAGCTCTGTTTGAATGTGTTTCACTTTCATTTGATTTAATTAGCTTTGCTTGAATGTGTTTGACTTTCATTTGATAAAATTAGCTTTGTTGAATGCATTTGACTTTCATTTGATTTAGAAAGCTTTGTTTGAAAGTGTTTACCTTGCATTTGATTTAATTAGCTTTGTTTGAATGTGTTTGACTTTAATTTGATTCAAAAATCTTTGTTTGATTGTGTTTGACTTTCTTTTGATTCAACTAGCTTTGTTTGAATGTGTTTGACTGTCATTTGATTCAATCAGCTTTGTTTGAATGTGTTTGACTTTCATTTGATTCAACTTGATTTGTTTGAATGTGTTTGACTTTCATTTGATTCAATCAGCTTTGTTTGAATGTGTTTGACTTTCATTTGATTCAATTAGCTTTGGAGAATGCATTTGACTTTCATTTGATTCAATTAGCTTTGTTGAATGCATTAGACTTTAATTTGATTCAAAAAGCTTTGGTTCACTGTGTTTGACTATCATTTGATTTAATTAGCTTTATTGAATGCATTGGACTTTCATTTGATTCAAAAAGATTTATTTGAATGTGTTTTACTTTTATTTGATTCAATTAGCTTTGCTTGAATCTTTTTCACTTTCATTTGATTCCATTAGCTTTGCTTGAATGTGTTTGACTTTCATTTGATTAAATTAGCTTTGTTGAATGCATTTGACTTTCATTTCATTTAGAAAGCTTTGTTTGAAAGTGTTTACCTTGCATTTGATTTAATTAGCTTTGTTTGAATGTGTTTGACTTTAATTTGATTCAAAAATCTTTGTTTGATTGTGTTTGACTTTCTTTTGATTCAACTAGCTTTGTTTGAATGTGTTTGACTGTCATTTGATTCAATCAGCTTTGTTTGAATGTGTTTGACTTTCATTTGATTCAACTTGATTTGTTAGAATGTGTTTGACTTTCATTTGATTCAATCAGCTTTGTTTGAATGTGTTTGACTTTCATTTGATTCAATTAGCTTTGGAAAATGCATTTGACTTTCATTTGATTCAATTAGCTTTTTTGAATGCATTAGACTTTAATTTGATTCAAAAAACTTTGGTTCACTGTGTTTGACTATCATTCATTTAATTAGCTTTATTGAATGCATTTGACTTTCATTTGATTCAAAAAGATTTATTTGAATGTGTTTTACTTTTATTTGATTCAATTAGCTTTGCTTGAATCTTTTTTACTTTCATTTGATTCAATTAGCTTTGTTTTAATGTGTTTGACTTTTATTTGATTCAAAAAGCTTTGTTTGAACGTGTTTGACTTTCATTTTATTCAATTAGCTTTGTTTGAAGGTGTTTGACTTTCATTTGATTCAATTAGCTTTGTACAATGAATTTGACTTTCATTTGATTTAATTAGCTTTGTTGAATGTATTTGACTTTAATTTGATTCAGAAAGCTTTGTTTGAATGTGTTTTACTTTCATATGATTTAATTAGCTTTGTTTAAATGTGTTTGACTTTTATTTGATTCAAAAAGCTTTGTTTGAATGTGTTTGACTTTCATTTTATTCAATTAGCTTTGTTTGAAAGTGTTTTACTTTCATTTGATTTAATTAGCTTTGTTTAAATGTGTTTGACTTTTATTTGATTCATAAAGCTTTGTTTGAATGTGTTTTACTTTCATTTGATTCAATCAGCTTTGTTTGAATGTGTTTTACTTTCATTTGATTTAATTAGCTTTGTTTAAATGTGTTTGACTTTTATTTGATTCAAAAACCTCTGTTTGAATGTGTTTCACTTTCATTTGATTCAATTAGCTTTGCTAGAATGTGTTTTACTTTCATTTGATTAAATTAGCTTTGTTTAAATGTGTTTGACTTTTATTTGATTCATAAAGCTTTGTTTGGATGTGTTTTACTTTCATTTAATTCAATCAGCTTTGTTTGAATGTGTTTTACTTTCATTTGATTCAATCAGCTTTGTTTGAATTTGTTTGACTTTTATTTAATTCAAAAAGCTTTGTTTGAATGTGTTTGACTTTCATTTTATTTAATTAGTTTTGTTTGAAAGTGTTTGACATTCATTTGATTCAATTAGCTTTGTACAATGCATTTGACTTTCATTTGATTTATTTAGCTTTGTTGAATGTATTTGTCTTTCATTTGATTCAGAAAGCTTTGTTTGAATGTGTTTGACTTTTATTTGATTCAAAAAGCTTTGTTTGAATGTGTTTGACTTTGATTTGATTCGTTTAGCTTTGTAGAATGCATTTGACTTTAATTTGATTCAAAAAGCTTTGTTTGAACGTGTTTGACTTTCATTTTATTCAATTAGCTTTGTTTGAAGGTGTTTGACTTTCATTTGATTCAATTAGCTTTGTACAATGAATTTGACTTTCATTTGATTTAATTAGCTTTGTTGAATGTATTTGACTTTAATTTGATTCAGAAAGCTTTGTTTGAATGTGTTTTACTTTCATATGATTTAATTAGCTTTGTTTAAATGTGTTTGACTTTTATTTGATTCAAAAAGCTTTGTTTGAATGTGTTTGACTTTCATTTTATTCAATTAGCTTTGTTTGAAAGTGTTTTACTTTCATTTGATTTAATTAGCTTTGTTTAAATGTGTTTGACTTTTATTTGATTCATAAAGCTTTGTTTGAATGTGTTTTACTTTCATTTGATTCAATCAGCTTTGTTTGAATGTGTTTTACTTTCATTTGATTTAATTAGCTTTGTTTAAATGTGTTTGACTTTTATTTGATTCAAAAACCTCTGTTTGAATGTGTTTCACTTTCATTTGATTCAATTAGCTTTGCTAGAATGTGTTTTACTTTCATTTGATTAAATTAGCTTTGTTTAAATGTGTTTGACTTTTATTTGATTCATAAAGCTTTGTTTGGATGTGTTTTACTTTCATTTAATTCAATCAGCTTTGTTTGAATGTGTTTTACTTTCATTTGATTTAATTAGCTTTGTTTGAATTTGTTTGACTTTTATTTAATTCAAAAAGCTTTGTTTGAATGTGTTTGACTTTCATTTTATTTAATTAGTTTTGTTTGAAAGTGTTTGACATTCATTTGATTCAATTAGCTTTGTACAATGCATTTGACTTTCATTTGATTTATTTAGCTTTGTTGAATGTATTTGTCTTTCATTTGATTCAGAAAGCTTTGTTTGAATGTGTTTGACTTTTATTTGATTCAAAAAGCTTTGTTTGAATGTGTTTGACTTTGATTTGATTCGTTTAGCTTTGTAGAATGCATTTGACTTTAATTTGATTCAAAAAGCTTTATTTGAATTTGTTTGACTTTCATTCGAATCAATTAGCTTTCATGAATGCATTTGACTTTCATTTGATTCAAAAAGCTCTGTTTTAATGTGTTTGACTTTCATTTGATTCAACTAGCTTTGTTTGAATGTGTTTGACTTTCATTTGATTCAAATAGCTTTGTTTGAATTTGTTTGACTTTCATTTGATTCAATTAGCTAAGTTTAATGCATTAGACTTTAATTTGATTCAAAAAGCTTTGTTTGAATGTGTTTGATTTCACTTGATTCAATCAGCTTTGTTTGAATGTGTTTGACTTTCATTTGATTCAAATAGCTTTGTTTGAATGTGTTTGACTTTCATTTGATTCAATTACCTTTGTTAAATTCATTAGACTTTAATTTGAGTCAAAAAGCTTTGGTTGACTGTGTTTGACTTTAGTTTGATTCAATTAGATTTATTGAATGCATTTGACTTTTATTTGATTCAAAAAGCTCTGTTTGAATGTGTTTCACTTTCATTGTATTTAATTAGCTTTGCTTGAATGTGTTTGACTTTCATTTGATAAAATTAGCTTTGTTGAATGCATTTGACTTTCATTTGATTTAGAAAGCTTTGTTTGAAAGTGTTTACCTTGCATTTGATTTAATTAGCTTTGTTTGAATGTGTTTGACTTTAATTTGATTCAAAAATCTTTGTTTGATTGTGTTTGACTTTCATTTGATTCAATTAGCTTTGTTTGAAAGTGTTTTACTTTCATTTGATTTAATCAGCTTTGTTTGAATGTGTTTAGCTTTCATTTGATTCAATCAGCTTTGTTTGAATGTGTTTTACTTTCATTTGATTTAATTAGCTTTGTTTAAATGTGTTTGACTTTTATTTGATTCATAAAGCTTTGTTTCAATGTGTTTGACTTTCATTTGATTCAATCAGCTTTGTTTGAATGTGTTTTACTTTCATTTGATTCAATTAGCTTTGTTTGAATGTGTTTGACTTTCATTTGATTCAGCATCTTTATTTGAATGTGTTTTACTTTCATTTGATTTAATTAGCTTTGTTTAAATGTGTTTGACTTTTATTTGATGCATAAAGCTTTGTTTGAATGTGTTTGACTTTCATTTAATTCAATCAGCTTTGTTTGAATGTGTTTTACTTTCATTTGATTCAATTAGCTTTGTTTGAATGTGTTTGACTTTTATTTGATTTAAAAAGCTTTGTTTGAATGTGTTTGACTTTCATTTTATTCAATTAGCTTTGTTTGAAAGTGTTTGACTTTCATTTGATTCAATTAGCTTATTACAATGCATTTGACTTTCATTTGATTTAATTAGCTTTATTGAATGCATTTGACATTTATTTGATTCAAAAAGTTATGTTTGAATGTGTTTCACTTTCATTTGATTCAATTAGCTTTGCTTGAATGTGTTTGACTTTAATTTGATTAAATTATCTTTATTGAATGCATTTGACTTTCATTTGATTTAGAAAGCTTTGTTTTAAAGTGTTTGACTTGCATTTGATTTAATTAGCTTTGTTTGAATGTGTTTGACTTTAATTTGATTTAAAAATCTTTGTTTGATTGTGTTTGACTTTCATTTGATTCAAATATCTTTGTTTGATTGTGTTTGACTTTCATTTGATTCAATTAGCTTTGTTAAATGCATTAGACTTCAATTTGACTCAAAAAGCTTTATTTGAATGTGTTTGACTTTCATTTGATTCAAAAAGATTTGTTTGAATGTGTTTTACTTTCACTTGATTCAATTAGCTTTGATTGAATGTGTTTGACTTTCATTTGATTAAATTAGCTTTATTGAATGCATTTGACTTTCATTTGATTCAAAAATATTTGTTTGAATGTGTTTGACTTTCATTGGATTCAATTAGATTTGTTTGAATGTGTTTGACTTTCATTTGATTAAATTAGCTTTGTTGAATGCATTAGACTTTAATTTGATTCGAAAAGCTTTTTTTGAATGTGTTTGATTATCATTTGATTTAATTAGCTTTGTTTGAATGTGTTTGACTTTAATTTGATTCAAAAAGCTTTGTTTGAACGTGTTTGACTTTCATTTTATTCAATTAGCTTTGTTTAAATGTGTTTGACTTTCATTTGATTCAACTAGCTTTGTACAATGCATTTGACTTTCATTTGATTAAATTATCTTTGTAGAATGCATTTGACTTTAATTTGATTCAAAAAGCTTTATTTGAATGTGTTTGACTTTCATTCAAATCAATTAGGTTTGATGAATGCATCTGACTTCCATTTGATTCAAAAAGCTCTGTTTGAATGTGTTTGACGTTCATTTGATTCAATTAGATTTGCTTGAATGTTTTTGACTTTCATTTGATTAAATTAGCTTTGTTTAATTGTGTTTAACTTTTATTTGATTCAATTAGCTTTGTGGAATGCATTAGACTTTAATTTGAATCAAAAAGCTTTGGTTGACTGTGTTTGACTTTAGTTTGATTCAATTAGTTTATTGAATGCATTTGACTTTTATTTGATTTAAAAAGCTCTGTTTGAATGTGTTTCACTTTCATTTGATTTAATTAGCTTTGCTTGAATGTGTTTGACTTTCATTTGATAAAATTAGCTTTGTTGAATGCATTTGACTTTCATTTGATTTAGAAAGCTTTGTTTGAAAGTGTTTACCTTGCATTTGATTTAATTAGCTTTGTTTGAATGTGTTTGACTTTAATTTGATTCAAAAATCTTTGTTTGATTGTGTTTGACTTTCATTTGATTCAATTAGCTTTGTTTGAAAGTGTTTTACTTTCATTTGATTTAATCAGCTTTGTTTGAATGTGTTTGGCTTTCATTTGATTCAATCAGCTTTGTTTGAATGTGTTTTACTTTCATTTGATTTAATTACCTTTGTTTAAATGTGTTTGACTTTTATTTGATTCATAAAGCTTTGTTTCAATGTGTTTGACTTTCATTTGATTCAATCAGCTTTGTTTGAATGTGTTTTACTTTCATTTGATTCAATTAGCTTTGTTTGAATGTGTTTGACTTTCATTTGATTCAGCAGCTTTGTTTGAATGTGTTTTACTTTCATTTGATTTAATTAGCTTTGTTTAAATGTGTTTGACTTTTTTTTGATTCATAAAGCTTTGTTTGAATGTGTTTGACTTTCATTTAATTCAATCAGCTTTGTTTGAATGTGTTTTACTTTCATTTGATTCAATTAGCTTTGTTTGAATGTGTTTTACTTTCATTTGATTCAGCAGCTTTGTTTGAATGTGTTTTACTTTCATTTGATTTAATTAGCTTTGTTTAAATGTGTTTGACTTTTATTTGATTCATAAAGCTTTGTTTGAATGTGTTTGACTTTCATTTAATTCAATCAGCTTTGTTTGAATGTGTTTGACTTTCATTTTATTCAATTAGCTTTGTTTGAAAGTGTTTGACTTTCATTTGATTCAATTAGCTTATTACAATGCATTAGACTTTCATTTGATTTAATTAGCTTTATTGAATGCATTTGACATTTATTTGATTCAAAAAGTTATGTTTGAATGTGTTTCACTTTCATTTGATTCAATTAGCTTTGCTTGAATGTGTTTGACTTTAATTTGATTAAATTATCTTTATTGAATGCATTTGACTTTCATTTGATTTAGAAAGCTTTGTTTGAAAGTGTTTGACTTGCATTTGATTTAATTAGCTTTGTTTGAATGTGTTTGACTTTAATTTGATTCAAAAATCTTTGTTTGATTGTGTTTGACTTTCATTTGATTCAACTAGCTTTGTTTAAATGTGTTTGACTTTAATTTGATTAAATCAGCTTTGTTTGAATGTGGTTTACTTTCATTTGATTTAATTAGCTTTGTTTAAATGTGTTTGACTTTTATTTGATTCATAAAGCTTTGTTTGAATGTGTTTGACTTTCATTTAATTCAATCAGCTTTGTTTGAATGTGTTTTACTTTCATTTGATTCAACTAGCTTTGTTTGAATGTGTTTGGCTTTCATTTGATTCAATCAGCTTTGTTTGAATGTGTTTTACTTTCATTTGATTTAATTAGCTTTGTTTAAATGTGTTTGACTTTTATTTGATTCATAAAGCTTTGTTTCAATGTGTTTGACTTTCATTTGATTCAATCAGCTTTGTTTGAATGTGTTTTACTTTCATTTGATTCAATTAGCTTTGTTTGAATGTGTTTGACTTTCATTTGATTCAGCAGCTTTGTTTGAATGTGTTTTACTTTCATTTGATTTAATTAGCTTTGTTTTAATGTGTTTGACTTTTATTTGATTCATAAAGCTTTGTTTGAATGTGTTTGACTTTCATTTAATTCAATCAGCTTTGTTTGAATGTGTTTTACTTTCATTTGATTTAATTAGCTTTGTTTGAATGTGTTTGACATTTATTTGATTCAAAAAGCTTTGTTTGAATGTGTTTGACTTTTATTTTATTCAATTAGCTTTGTTTGAAAGTGTTTGACTTTCATTTGATTCAATTAGCTTATTACAATGCATTTGACTTTCATTTGATTTAATTAGCTTTATTGAATGCATTTGACATTTATTTGATTCAAAAAGTTATGTTTGAAAGTGTTTCACTTTCATTTGATTCAATTAGCTTTGCTTGAATGTGTTTAACTTTAATTTGATTAAATTATCTTTATTGAATGCATTTGACTTTCATTTGATTTAGAAAGCTTTGTTTGAAAGTGTTTGACTTGCATTTTATTTAATTAGCTTTGTTTGAATGTGTTTGACTTTAATTTGATTCAAAAATCTTTGTTTGATTGTGTTTGACTTTCATTTGATTCAACTAGCTTTGTTTGAATGTGTTTGACTTTAATTTGATTAAATCAGCTTTGTTTGAATGTGGTTTACTTTCATTTGATTTAATTAGCTTTGTTTAAATGTGTTTGACTTTTATTTGATTCATAAAGCTTTGTTTGAATGTGTTTGACTTTCATTTAATTCAATCAGCTTTGTTTGAATGTGTTTTACTTTCATTTGATTCAACTAGCTTTGTTTGAATGTGTTTGGCTTTCATTTGATTCAATCAGCTTTGTTTGAATGTGTTTTACTTTCATTTGATTTAATTAGCTTTGTTTAAATGTGTTTGACTTTTATTTGATTCATAAAGCTTTGTTTCAATGTGTTTGACTTTCATTTGATTCAATCAGCTTTGTTTGAATGTGTTTTACTTTCATTTGATTCAATTAGCTTTGTTTGAATGTGTTTGACTTTCATTTGATTCAGCAGCTTTGTTTGAATGTGTTTTACTTTCATTTGATTTAATTAGCTTTGTTTAAATGTGTTTGACTTTTATTTGATTCATAAAGCTTTGTTTGAATGTGTTTGACTTTCATTTAATTCAATCAGCTTTGTTTGAATGTGTTTTACTTTCATTTGATTTAATTAGCTTTGTTTGAATGTGTTTGACATTTATTTGATTCAAAAAGCTTTGTTTGAATGTGTTTGACTTTTATTTTATTCAATTAGCTTTGTTTGAAAGTGTTTGACTTTCATTTGATTCAATTAGCTTATTACAATGCATTTGACTTTCATTTGATTTAATTAGCTTTATTGAATGCATTTGACATTTATTTGATTCAAAAAGTTATGTTTGAAAGTGTTTCACTTTCATTTGATTCAATTAGCTTTGCTTGAATGTGTTTAACTTTAATTTGATTAAATTATCTTTATTGAATGCATTTGACTTTCATTTGATTTAGAAAGCTTTGTTTGAAAGTGTTTGACTTGCATTTTATTTAATTAGCTTTGTTTGAATGTGTTTGACTTTAATTTGATTCAAAAATCTTTGTTTGATTGTGTTTGACTTTCATTTGATTCAACTAGCTTTGTTTGAATGTGTTTGACTTTAATTTGATTAAATCAGCTTTGTTTGAATGTGGTTTACTTTCATTTGATTTAATTAGCTTTGTTTAAATGTGTTTGACTTTTTTTTGATTCATAAAGCTTTGTGTGAATGTGTTTGACTTTCATTTAATTCAATCAGCTTTGTTTGAATGTGTTTTACTTTCATTTGATTCAACTAGCTTTGTTTGAATGTGTTTGGCTTTCATTTGATTCAATCAGCTTTGTTTGAATGTGTTTTACTTTCATTTGATTTAATTAGCTTTGTTTAAATGTGTTTGACTTTTATTTGATTCATAAAGCTTTGTTTCAATGTGTTTGACTTTCATTTGATTCAATCAGCTTTGTTTGAATGTGTTTTACTTTCATTTGATTCAATTAGCTTTGTTTGAATGTGTTTGACTTTCATTTGATTCAGCAGCTTTGTTTGAATGTGTTTTACTTTCATTTGATTTAATTAGCTTTGTTTAAATGTGTTTGACTTTTATTTGATTCATAAAGCTTTGTTTGAATGTGTTTGACTTTCATTTAATTCAATCAGCATTGTTTGAATGTGTTTTACTTTCATTTGATTTAATTAGCTTTGTTTGAATGTGTTTGACATTTATTTGATTCAAAAAGCTTTGTTTGAATGTGTTTGACTTTTATTTTATTCAATTAGCTTTGTTTGAAAGTGTTTGACTTTCATTTGATTCAATTAGCTTATTACAATGCATTTGACTTTCATTTGATTTAATTAGCTTTTTTGAATGCATTTGACATTTATTTGATTCAAAAAGTTATGTTTGAATGTGTTTCACTTTCATTTGATTCAATTAGCTTTGCTTGAATGTGTTTGACTTTAATTTGATTAAATTATCTTTATTGAATGCATTTGACTTTCATTTGATTTAGAAAGCTTTGTTTGAAAGTGTTTGACTTGCATTTTATTTAATTAGCTTTGTTTGAATGTGTTTGACTTTAATTTGATTCAAAAATCTTTGTTTGATTTTGTTTGACTTTCATTTGATTCAACTAGCTTTGTTTGAATGTGTTTGACTTAAATTTGATTAAATCAGCTTTGTTTGAATGTGGTTTACTTTCATTTGATTTATTTAGCTTTGTTTAAATGTGTTTGACTTTTATTTGATTCATAAAGCTTTGTTTGAATGTGTTTGACTTTCATTTAATTCAATCAGCTTTGTTTGAATGTGTTTTACTTTCATTTGATTCAATTAGCTTTGTTTGAATGTGTTTGACTTTTATTTGATTCAAAAAGCTTTGTTTGAATGTGTTTGACTTTCATTTTATTCAATTAGCTTTGTTTGAAAGTGTTTGACTTTCATTTGATTCAATTAGCTTATTACAATGCATTTGACTTTCATTTAATTTAATTAGCTTTATTGAATGAATTTTACATTTATTTGATTCAAAAAGTTATTTTTGAATGTGTTTCACTTTCATTTGATTCAATTAGCTTTGCTTGAAAGTGTTTGACTTTAATTTGATTAAATTATCTTTGTTGAATGCATTTGACTTTCATTTGATTTAGAAAGCTTTGTTTGAAAGTGTTTCACTTGCATTTGATTTAATTAGCTTTGTTTGAATGTGTTTGACTTTAATTTGATTCAAAAATCTTCGTTTGATTGTGTTTGACTTTCATTTGATTCAACCAGCTTTGTTTGAATGTTTTTGACTTTTATTTGATTCAATCAGCTTTGTTTGAATCTTTTTTACTTTCATTTGATTTAATTAGCTTTGTAGAATGCATTTGACTTTCATTTGATTAAATTAGCTTTGTTGAATGCATTAGACTATAATTTGAATCAAAAAGCTTTGGTTAATAGTGTTTGACTTCATTTGATTCTATTAGTTTTGCTTGAATGTGTTTGACTTTAATTTGATTAAATTATCTTTGTTGAATGCATTTGACTCTCATTTGATTTAGAAAGCTTTGTTTGAAAGTGTTTGACTTGCATTTGATTTAATTAGCTTTGTTTGAATGTGTTTGACTTTAATTTGATTCAAAAATCTTTGTTTGATTGTGTTTGACTTTCATTTGATTCAACTAGCTTTGTTTGAATGTGCTTGACTATCATTTTATTCAATCAGCTTTGTTTGAAAGTGTTTTACTTTCATTTGATTTAATTAGCTTTGTTTAAATGTGTTTGACTTTTATTTGATTCATAAAGCTTTGTTTGAATGTGTTTGACTTTCATTTAATTCAATCAGCTTTGTTTGAATGTGTTTTACTTTCATTTGATTCAATTAGCTTTGTTTGAATGTGTTTGACTTTTATTTGATTCAAAAAGCTTTGTTTGAATGTGTTTGACTTTCATTTTATTTAATTAGCTTTGTTTGAAAGTGTTTGACTTTCGTTTGATTAAATTAGCTTTGTACAATGCATTTAACTTTCATTTGATTTAATTAGCTTTGTTGAATGTATTTGTCTTTCATTTGATTCAGAAAGCTTTGTTTGAATGTGTTTTACTTTCATTTGATTTAATTAGCTTTGTTTAAATGTGTTTGACTTTTATTTGATTCAAAAAGCTTTGTTTGAATGTTTTTTACTTTCATTTGATTCAATCAGCTTTGTTTGAATGTGTTTGACTTTGATTTGATTCGTTTAGCTTTGTAGAATGCATTTGACTTTAATTTGATTCAAAAAGCTTTATTTGAATGTGTTTGACTTTCATTCGAATCAATTAGCTTTGATGAATGCATTTGACTTTCATTTGATTTAAAAAGCTCTGTTTGAATGTGTTTGATTTTAATTTGATTCGTTTAGCTTTGTAGAATACATTTGACTTTAATTTGATTCAAAAAGCTTTATTTGAATGTGTTTGACTTTCATTTGAATCAATTAGCTTTGATGAATGCATTTGACTTTCATTTGATTCAAAAAGCTCTGTTTGAATGTGTTTGACTTTCATTTGATTTAACTAGCTTTGTTTGAATGTGTTTGACTTTCATTTCATTCAAATAGCTTTGTTTGAATGTGTTTGACTTTCATTTGATTCAATTAGCTTTGTTAAATGCATTAGACTTTAATTTGATTCAAAAAACTTTGTTTGAATGTGTTTGACTTTCACTTGATTCAATCAGCTTTGTTTGAATGTGTTTGACTTTCATTTGATTCAACTAGCTTTGTTTGAATGTGTTTGACTTTCATTTGATTTAGAAAGCTTTGTTTGAAAGTGCTTGACTTGCATTTGATTTAATTAGCTTTGTTTGAATGTGTTTGACTTTAATTTGATTCAAAAAGCTTTGTTTGAATGTGTTTGACTTTAATTTGATTCAAAAAGCTTTGTTTGAATGTGTTTGACTTTCATTTGATTCAAATAGCTTTCTTTGAAAGTGTTTGAATTTCATTTGATTCAATTAGCTTTGTTAAATGCATTGGACTTCAATTTGACTCAAAAAGCTTTGCTGGAATGTGTTTGACTTTTATTTGATTCAAAAACCTTTGTTTGAAAGTGTTTGACTTTCATTTTATTCAATTAGCTTTGTTTGAATGTGTTTGACTTTCATTTGATTCAATTAGCTTTGTACAAAGAATTTGACTTTCATTTGATTTAATTAGCTTTGTTGAATGTATTTGACTTTCATTTGATTCAGAAAGCTTTGTTTGAATGTGTTTTACTTTCATTTGATTTAATTAGCTTTGTTTGAAAGTGTTTGACATTCATTTGATTCAATTAGCTTTGTACAATGCATTTGACTTTCATTTGATTTAATTAGCTTTGATGAATGCATTTGACTTTCATTTGATTCAAAAAGCTCTGTTTGAATGTGTTTGATTTTAATTTGATTCGTTTAGCATTGTAGAATGCATTTGACTTTAATTTGATTCAAAAAGCTTTATTTGAATGTGTTTGACTTTCATTCGAATCAATTAGCTTTGATGAATGCATTTGACTTTCATTTGATTCAAAAAGCTCTGTTTGAATGTGTTTGACTTTCATTTGATTCAACTAGCTTTGTTTGAATGTGTTTGACTTTCATTTGATTCAAATAGCTTTGTTTGAATTTGTTTGACTTTCATTTGATTCAATTAGCTTTTGTTTAATGCATTAGACTTTAATTTGATTCAAAAAGCTTTGTTTGAATGTGTTTGACTTTCACTTTATTCAATCAGCTTTGTTTGAATGTGTTTGACTTGCATTTGATTCAAATAGCTTTGTTTGAATGTGTTTGACTTTCATTTGATTCAATTAGCTTTGTTAAATGCATTAGACTTTTATTTGATTCAAAAAGCTTTGTTTGAATGTGTTTGACTTTCACTTGATTTAATCAGCTTTGTTTGAATGTGTTTGACTTTCATTTGATTTAATTAGCTATGTTTGAATGTGTTTGACTTTAATTTGATTCAAAAAGCTTTGTTTGAATGCGTTTGACTTTCATTTGATTCAACTAGCTTTGTTTGAATATGTTTGACTTTCATTTGATTCAATCAGCTTTGTTTGAATATGTTTTACTTTCATTTGATTTAATTAGCTTTGTTTAAATGTGTTTGACTTTTATTTGATTCAAAAAGCTTTGTTAGAATGTTTTTTACTTTCATTTGATTCAATCAGCTTTGTTTGAATGTGTTTCACTTTGATTTGATTCATTTAGCTTTGTAGAATGCATTTGACTTTAATTTGATTCAAAAAGCTTTATTTGAATGTGTTTGACTTTCATTCGAATCAATTTGCTTTGATGAATGCATTTGACTTTCATTTGATTCAAAAAGCTCTGTTTGAATGTGTTTGATTTTAATTTGATTCGTTTAGCTTTGTAGAATACATTTGACTTTAATTTGATTCAAAAAGCTTTATTTGAATGTGTTTGACTTTCATTCGAATCAATTAGCTTTGATGAATGCATTTGACTTTCATTTGATTCAAAAAGCTCTGTTTGAATGTGTTTGACTTTCATTTGATTTAACTAGCTTTGTTTGAATGTGTTTGACTTTCATTTCATTCAAATAGCTTTGTTTGAATGTGTTTGACTTTCATTTGATTCAATTAACTTTGTTAAATGCATTAGACTTTAATTTGATTCAAAAAGCTTTGTTTGAATGTGTTTGACTTTCACTTGATTCAATCAGCTTTGTTTGAATGTGTTTGACTTTCATTTGATTCAACTAGCTTTGTTTGAATGTGTTTGACTTTCATTTGATTTAGAAAGCTTTGTTTGAAAGTGCTTGACTTGCATTTGATTTATTTAGCTTTGTTTGAATGTTTTTGACTTTAATTTGATTCAAAAAGCTTTGTTTGAATGTGTTTGACTTTAATTTGATTCAAAAAGCTTTGTTTGAATGTGTTTGACTTTCATTTGATTCAAATAGCTTTGTTTGAATGTGTTTGAATTTCATTTGATTCAATTAGCTTTGTTAAATGCATTGGACTTCAATTTGACTTAAAAAGCTTTGTTTGAATGTGTTTGACTTTCATTTGATTCAAAAAGATTTGTTTGAATGTGTTTTACTTTCACTTGATCCAATTAGCTTTGATTGAATGTGTTTGACTTTCATTTGATTAAATTAGCTTTATTGAATGCATTTGACTTTCATTTGATTCAAAAAGATTTGTTTGAATGTGTTTGACTTTCATTGGATTCATTTAGATTTGTTTGAATGTGTTTGACTTTCATTTGATTAAATTAGCTTTATTGAATGCATTAGACTTTAATTTGATTCAAAAAGCTTTTTTTGAATGTGTTTTACTTTCACTTGATTCAATTAGCTTTGATTGAATGTGTTTGACTTTCATTTGATTCAATTAGCTTTATTGAATGCATTTGACTTTTATTTGATTCAAAAAGCTCTGTTTGAATGTGTTTCACTTTCATTTTATTCAATTAGCTTTGCTTGAATGTGTTTGACTTTCATTTGATTAAATTAGCTTTGTTGAATGCATTTGACTTTCATTTGATTTAGAAAGCTTTGTTAGAAAGTGTTTACCTTGCATTTGATTTAATTAGCTTTGTTTGAATGTGTTTGACTTTAATTTGATTCAAAAAGCTTTGTTTGAAAGTGTTTGATTTTCATTTGATTCAACTAGATTTGTTAGAATGTGTTTGACTTTTTTTTTATTCAATCAGCTTTGTTTGAATGTGTTTGACTTTCATTTGATTCAATTAGCTTTGGAGAATGCATTTTACTTTCATTTGATTAAATTAGCTTTGTTAAATGCATTAGATTTTAATTTGATTCAAAAAGCTTTGGTTCACTGTGTTTGACTATCATTTGATTTAATTAGCTTTATTGAATGCATTTGACTTTCATTTGATTCAAAAAGATTTATTTGAATGTGTTTTTTTTATTTGATTCAATTAGCTTTGCTTGAATCTGTTTGTCTTTCATTTGATTCAATTAGCTTTTTTTTAATGTGTTTGACTTTTATTTGATTCAAAAAGCTTTGTTTCAGCCAGAGAGGACGAAGTGTTTTGCTGCTTTAGCCGCTGCCAGCGGGTCCCGAGCAGCTGGCAGCGGGTCTTCCAGATTTCGGGGCCTGTTTTGGTTATTTTTCAGCAGTTTGCTTTGTCTTGGCTCGTGTTTTGTATTTATTTATTATTTTTATTATTGTTTTATGTTATTTAAGTATGGAAACATATATATAGTCTATTTTTATGAAGAGTTAAAGAGATTAATTAGTGAGAATTAAGTTAGAGAGAAGTAAAAGTTTTCTAGGGTTCTTGGCAAATTTCAGAAATCTTTGTTTTTGAATTAGAATCCATGGAAGCTTAATCTTCCGGATTCTTGGTTAAAGATTGAAGCTTTTGGCTACGAATTGTGAGATTTCTTTTCTCTTTATTATCTATTGAATGTTTATTATTCCTTTGAATTATTTCATGATTTGCTTTAATCAATTTCTAGGTTAGAATTGTTAGATTCGCTTGCATCTAATTAATCTTTCCAAAGTAGCAACTTTAGGTTATGAATGCATGCTTTTGATTGATAACTTAAAGAGGGAATAATATTATTGAAGAAATTAGACCGCTTGTGTTAATTTATTCAATCCTTGTTGATTTCTCCGTTTATGTTCTTCTTGTGGATGATTTAGAGCGCTTGTCTTAAATTATACATTAGAAAGGGTTAGAAAGGAGTGCTTTGCTATTTCTAACTAGCTTATGAGAATTTAGAATTTAGAATTCTACAACAAGGTGTTCAATAGTGTTTGATTGAAGAGGCTTCTATGATCAATTTGTATGTTCAATTGTGGATTTCGCATAACCAAGACCGTTATTCTCATTGATTGCATACTATTTACGTTCATTGTTCTGATTTAGTTTAATTGTCACCATTGCTTGTCAAAACCCCCTTGTTACTTAGATTTCTACGTTCCTAGAGTAATTCCACTTAGGTTTGCAGTTATTAGTCCCTTTTTCCCTGTGGATTCGAACTCGACTCCCCTAACTACGTTTATTTGCAGTTAGCTTAGTTGTGATATTTTTGGTTGCATACGACAGAGGCACATCAAATTTTGGCGCCGTTGCCGGGGATTTAAGGCGTTACTTTTTAATTGTTTATCTTAGTAGAATTTATTTTAGGAATGTTCTTAGCTATCTTTCTTTGTTTGTTCGCTAGGGTATGATAAGTACCCATTCTGCTAACAAAGAAGTTTTGCAGTTTGATCCAGAAATTGAAAGGAATATTTCCAGGTTGCGAAAAGAGGCAAGAACAACCCCCAGTGAATCAACGTACTCCTTCATTATTCAAGAAGAAGAGGAGATGGCTGACAATCGAACTCTAAGGGAACTCACAGCTCCCAACTTGAACCAACAACCGTTGTGCATTGCATACCAGCAGTTGGAGGAAGGTACTAATGTTGAGATCAAATCCGGTTTAATTCATCTATTGCCGGCATTCCATGGCATGAAAGGCGAAGATCCGAATAAACATCTGGCAGAATTTCATGTGGTTTGCACTAGCATGAAACCGATTGGGATGACTGATGAACAAATTCAGTTGAGAGCATTTCCTTTTTCTCTCAAAGATGCAGCAAATGATTGGTTTTACTATCTTCCCCCAGGTAGCATAACAACTTGGGCAGATTTAAAGAAGTGTTTCCTTGAGAAGTACTACCCAGCCACTATTTATGCAAGCCTTAAGAAAGCTATCAGCAATGTGGATCAGAAGGAAGATGAATCCTTGTATGAGTATTGGGAGAGATTTAAGAGATTGTGTGCTAGTTGTCCTTACCATGGGTATTCCGATCAAGACCTCATCCTATACTTCTATGGAGGTCTAACTGATGATGACTTGAGGATGGTGAATGCAGCAAGTGGTGGAGGGCTAGTGAATAAGACTCCAGGAGATGCAACTAGGTTGATTGCAGAGCTAGCAGAAAATTCTAGGCAATTCAGTCAGAGAACTCCCACGCGCCGGGTGAATTTAGCAAATTCGAATACAACTGAGTTAGAGAGTCAAGTAGCTGATTTGACTTCTATGATGCGTGAGTTCATGGTGAACTCAAGGAATCCACAACAACTGAATGCTTGTGGTTTATGCACCTCCATGGGACATCCCGCTGATGCATGTCCTCAATTACAAGAGGAGCAGAATGAGCAGGCCAATGCAATGGGTTTCCAAGGGCAAGGTCCTCAGAGAAGATATGATCCATATTCAAATACATACAATCCAGGATGGAGGGATCATCCAAATTTGAGATATGGGAATTCCCAGGGGAACCAATAACAACAGCAAAATGCTCAAGGCCAGCAGCAATATCAGCAATATAGGGCACCATTAGCCAAACCTCAAGGCCAAAGCTCAAATTCGAGTAATATGTCAACTGAAGAAATGATTAGATCACTAACTTCTAATGTTTCTACTATGCAGCAAAACATGGTGCAATTCCAGCAAGAAACCAAATCCAGTATTCAGAATTTGGAAAGTCAAGTGAGCCAAATTTCAAGTGCAGTGAGCAGACTTGAAGCTAAAGATTCAGGAAAACTTCCATCTCAAACGGAGTTGAATCCTAAGCAACAAGCCAACGCTATTACATTGAGGAGTGGCAAGGAGCTCAAAGAGACTGAAATTGCAACCAAGAGGGCTGAAGAGTTGATTGGAGCTGAAGAGAAGGAAGTGGAACATGAAGCTGTAGCAGATCCTCCCACTTTTCCATCTTATAAACCCACACCACCTTTTCCTGAAGCTTTGAAAGAAACAAAGAGGTATGAGAAAGACAAAGACATCTATGAAACATTCAGCAAGTGTGAGGTAAACATTCCCCTTTTGAATTTAATAAAAAGTGTTCCTCGATTTGCTAAATTTTTGAAAGAACTGTGTACTATAAAGAGGAAGAACAGGTTAGGAGGGAAGGAAAAAGTGAAAGTGAGTGCTCATGTTTCTGCAGTTTTCCAAAAGAAACTTCCTGAAAAATGCAGTGATCCTGGTATATTTACTGTTCCAGTTACAATAGGGGACACCACTTTTCATAGAGCTATGTTGGATTTGGGTGCATCAATTAATGTTATTCCATATTCCCTGTTCAAATCTTTGGAACTTGGACCTTTACATGAAACCGAGGTAGTGATTCAATTAGCTGATAGGTCAAATGTTTACCCTAAGGGAGTGGTAGAAGATGTGCTTGTGAAAGTTGATGAACTAATTTTTCCTGCTGATTTTTATGTGCTTGATATGGAACATGATAGACAAGCAGTTCCCATCTTGTTAGGAAGACCCTTCTTGAAAACTGCTAGGACTAAAATTGATGTTTTTACTGGTTCTTTAACTATGGAGTTTGATGGGCAAGAAATTGTGTATAACATCTATAATTCCATGAAATATCCTGTTGACACTCATTCTTTGTGTTCCATTGATATCATTGATCCTATAGTGCAGGATGTCTTCGATGTTGAGGGCGAGGATGCGCTCCTCACTTCCATTTCTAATGATTTATCTGCTGATTGTTTGGATATCCCTTTGCCTAATAGTGTGCAGATGATGGTAGCAGAGTTGAATAACCATTCCAAGCTCCCACTTAGACCACCAGGTTCGACACCTACCCCATTGACAGTGCCTACTGATAAACTCTTACCTTCTGTTTTGCAGGCACCCCAGGTGGAGCTAAAACCACTTCCTGATCATTTGAAATATGTGTTCCTTGGTCAGAACGATACTTTACCTGTTATAATTTCAAGCAAATTGACCAAAGAGCAAGAGGACAAGTTGGTGACAGTGCTGAAAGAGCACAAGTTAGCTATTGAATAAGTCCATCCACTTGCATGCATCGTATTCTGCTAGAACATGATGCCAAACCTGTGAGGCAACCTCAGCGTCGCCTGAATCCTCCCATGATGGAAGTGGTAAAGAAGGAGATCATAAAATTATTGCAAGTAGGAATGATATTTCCTATATCTGATAGTAAATGGGTCAGTCCTACGCAGGTGGTTCCTAAGAAAAGTGGTGTGACTGTGGTAGAAAATCAACAGGGTGAAATGGTTCCTACTAGAGTTAAAAATGGTTGGCGAGTTTGCCTTGATTATCGTAGGTTGAATGCAGTAACTAGGAAAGACCATTTCCCTTTACCTTTTATTGACCAAATGATCGAAAGACTTGCAAGGAAATCTTATTACTGTTTCCTTGATGGGTATTCTGGGTACTTTCAAGTGCCCATTGCACCTGAAGATCAAGAGAAGACAACTTTTACATGTCCTTTTGGCATATTTGCGTATCGACGTATGCCTTTTGGACTATGTAATGCACCTGCAACCTTTCAGCGATGCATGATGAGCATCTTTTCTGAGTTCGTTGAGCATTTCATGGAAGTATTTATGGATGATTTCACTGTTTATGGTGATTCTTTTGATAAATGCTTGCATCACTTATCTATGGTCCTTAAAAGATGTATTGACTCTAACCTCGTCCTAAATTCTGAGAAATGTCATTTTATGGTCCAACAGAGCATTGTGTTAGGTCATGTAGTCTCTTCTAGAGGTATTGAGGTTGATAAGGCTAAGATTGATACTATTTAGTCTCTTCCTTATCCTACTAATGTGCGTGAAGTGCGTTCTTTTCTTGGCCATGCGGGTTTCTATCGTAGGTTCATTGACGGATTCTCAAAGCTTGCGAATGCTATGTGCAAATTGCTGCAGAAAGATGTGAAATTCCACTTTGATGATGATTGCAAGAAGGCTTTCGACGAATTGAAGGCTAAGCTCATTTCTGCCCCTATCATTCAAGCCCTAGATTGGTCTCTACCATTTGAGATAATGTGTGATGCGAGTGATTATGCAGTTGGAGCTGTGTTAGGCCAGAAAGTAGGGAGGGCATCTCATGTGATCTATTATGCCTCAATGACCCTCAATTCAGCCCAACGAAACTACACTACCACAGAAAAAGAGTTGTTAGCTGTAGTATTTGCTCTAGAAAAGTTTCGATCTTATTTGCTTGGTACTAAAGTAATTGTTTTCACTGATCATGCAGCTCTTCGCCACTTGATGACGAAGAAAGAAGCCAAACCAAGACTAATAAGATGGATTCTGCTCTTATGTGAGTTTGAGTTGGAAATCAAGGACAAGATAGGCGCGGAAAATCTAGTTGCTGATCATTTGAGTTGTTTGTCCCATATTGTTGATCAACCATCATTTCCATACCAAATCCTAGGAGAATTTCCGGATGAATCTTTATTTGCTCTTAAGGATTTGCGGCCTTGGTTTGCTAACATTGTGAATTTTCTGGTTTCTCAACAGTTTCCTCCAGGTTTCACAAAGTCTCAAAAGGACAAGCTTCGAAATGATGCGAAGTACTATGCATGGGATGATCCATACTTGTGGAAGTTCTGCTCCGATCAAATCATTCGCAGATGCATTCCCGAAAATGAGGTGATCCCTATTCTCACCTTCTGTCATTCTCATGGTTGTGGCGGACACTTTGGAGCCAAACGCACAGCAAGGAAGGTTCTTGACTGTGGTTTTTTACTGGCCAAGTTTGTTTCGAGATTCCTATGGATTTTGTAAATCTTGTGATAATTGCCAGAGAGTAGGTAACATTTCCCAGAAAAGTGAAATGCCCCAATCCTCTTTACTATATTGTGAAATATTTGATGTTTGGGGTATAGATTTCATGGGACCATTCCCTATTTCTCACGGTTTTACTTATATACTTCTTGCTTGTGATTATGTGTCGAAGTGGGTGGAAGCAATACCCACTAGGACTGACGATTCTAAAGTGGTTTCAGGTTTTATAAAATCTTACATATTTTCTAGGTTTGGAATCCCGAGGGCGTTGATAAGTGACCGAGGAACGCACTTTTGCAACCGTACAGTGGGTGCTATGTTGAGGAAGTACTCCGTTCACCACAAAATCTCCACGGCTTGTCACCCACAAACCAATGGGCAAGCCGAGGTGTCCAATAGAGAGGTGAAGTCAATTCTGCAGAAAACGGTGAATCCGGATAGGAAGGATTGGAGTTTGAGGTTGGAGGATGCTCTATGGGCGTACCGCACCGCATACAAAACACCTATCGGGATGTCCCCTTACCGCCTTATCTTCGGAAAACCGTGCCATCTTCCGGTTGAGCTTGAGCATAAAGCATATTGGGCGGTTAAGTCATTTAACATGCAATTGGATGAAGCGGGTGAACATCGGAAATTGCAACTCCAAGAACTAGAGGAGATCCGGCTTGAGTCCTATGAGAATGCCGATACTTATAAAGCAAAGACCAAGCTATGGCATGATCGAATGATCACGCGGAAGGAGTTCAAAGTCGGTGACAAAGTACTCCTATATCAATCCCGACTTAGATTATTTCCGGGAAAACTTCGGTCCCGTTGGGAGGGCCCTTTTCAAGTGGTGAACGTATATCCGCATGGAGCAGTTGAAATTCAAAGCCTCGAGACCGATAAGGTTTTCAAAGTCAATGGACAAAGGCTCAAACCCTACTTCGAGGGTTTCAAAACCGAGAACGTGGAGAGCATCGATCTCTACGAGCCATCAATGGAGTAGCGAAGTGGGATGAGCCGCGTCGAGCCAACGACGTAAAACAAAGGCGCTAATCGGGAGGCAACCCGATCGAAAACTCTTCCCCATTTCTTTTCGTAGTTTATTTTTTTTTTTTTTAATTTTTCTTGTGATGTGAAGAGTGTTTTTGTTGTTTCTATGTAGGTGGAGGCCTCGGGAGCATCTTTTATGCCCGAAACACAGCAAAAACAAGCTGAAACAGAGCCAAAGGGGACATTCCCCGCTAAAGCCGCTGGCAGCTGCTGCAGAGCGGGTCTTCAGGCAGCCCAAAAACCCCAGGCTCTGTCCCAGCCGCTGGTAGCTGCTGCAGAGCCGCTGCCAGCGGCACCCCCCCCCCCTAAAAAAAAAAAAAAAAAAAAAAAAAAACAAATTAAAAAACCGATATTTTACCCCAGAGCCAAAGGCATCAGTATCAGCCGCTGCCAGCTGCCCCGTACCCGCTGGCAGCGGGTCTTCCAGCCTAGAAAACCCCAAAAACCAAAAACCGATATTTTACCCCTTATTTCCCCCTTTCCCACTCCTACCTTCATTACTCCTTTCATAAACCCCATTTCCCACAAACCCTTACTCTTTTTCTCCTCCTTCTCTCTATTCTTTCATCCCCTTACTCCAATTGCACCGATCCCCTACCAATCTCCCTTTCCCAAGTCCTTGCCTTTCATCCACTCCTCAATTCCCATCACAATTACAACCTAGATTTTCCATTTTCTCTTGATTTCAAGTTTGACATTGAGTTGGTTGTGCAGTTGTGCAAGTTGAATTTCTCGTAATTGAAAGTGAAGGTAAAGGTACAAGCATACAATTAGAGTCATGGGTGGGGATAACAAGAGGTCTAAGGCATCATCTCCATCAAGACCCCCAAGGGGCAAGAAGCAAGGTGCTTCTTCTAGTCAAGGTGAGGCACCTCCATTGCCTCGAGGGGATGGATTCATGGGTATGCGGTTGAATTCCAAGGAGAAGGGGATATGGACTAAGCTTCAACAACCACGACGAACGGTGCAATGAACCAAGTTTTTTGACTTAGAAGCTTTGCAAGAGCTAGACATGGAGGAAGTAGTGCGGCTCTTGCTACGGAAGGTGGGTCTGGAGAATTTCATGACCAAATGCGCCCCCACCTATGTCAGGTATACCTATGAATTCCTTTCCACTCTTACTAAAGGACGTGATCAAATATCCTTTAATTTGAATAATAGGAATTATGTTGTGTCTTATGATGATATGCGAATGGCATTTGGTTGGGATGCACCCCCATTGGTGAACCATTGGGGTGATTATAGCACGTACTCGTCCCGAACATTTTGGAGGGCTATAACTGGTTGTGAAGTTGACCCTCATGGTGATCATAGCTTCAAGATCACTCACCCATGCCTTAGACTCGTGCATAGGTTTATTTCGTCCACTATTCTATGTCAAGGGGAAGCCACTAAGGTTCCCAAAATTACATTGTCTTATTTGTGGGCGATGACCCCTGAGGGTGTCGGTACTCCCAATTGGGTCGAGATTTTTGTTGACAGTTGTGTAAAGGTGCGGTCAAACTCCAGTGGCCACATTAGCATGGGTGGCATGGTCTCTTTGCTTGCTTGTTATTTGAATGTTCCACCCCCTGAGGATCTTGTGCCAGTAGATTCGGCATACTTAACGTATAACATCATGACTCTGGTCAAGATCGGTCTATTATCGCATTCCCTCGTCGCCGGTAGTTATTTCTGGCGATACGGACCACAGGGTTTGAACTATTTGAGAATTCCTCGTCCCGAGGGACGAGCATTACCTTTTGGCCCTGCTGCCGCAGACTTTTTCCTTGCGCCCGACCCGGATGTTGCCCCCTATTTGGGAGATGCCGAAGTAATAATTGAGAACATGGGAGAGGAGAATCCCGATGTTCATATGGGCGGAGAGTTTGTTGATGAGGAAGGGGGTGAGGATGCTGCTGGAGTGCAGCACGATGATTGGCCTCACTGGAGGGCTGATGTAGATGATAGACTAGAGGAGGTGTGCGATGGGATGCAAGAGCTGCTTCCATATCAGAGAAGCATGAGTCGGTTTTATACCGCTCAATATCCACAGTATGAGCCCCCAACTGAGGCGTTCATGGATCACCTGGCATCCCGTGCTTTGCGTCTTTCCGAGAGGCGTGCTTCTTGGGGTGATGCCGGCTCTTCTGGCTCTGGAGGTCCCTCTCATTGAGATGGTAACGATTTTCTTCCTTTTCCCTTACTTTTGGTTTCATTGTAGTTGTTCTTGCATCGAGGACAATGCCTCATTTAAGTAGGGGGGGGGAAGCTTTTCATTGCATATTTTTGAAATTTTGTATAGTTATCTTGATTTCATGTTTTGTATAACTATCTTAATTGTGGTTCAATGAAAAAAAATAGGCAAAAAGAAAAAGAAAAAAGAAAAAAAAATTGAAAAAAAAAGAAAGAAAAAGAAAAAGAAACCCGCTAAGCCGAAAACCTGAAAAGGCGGCTTAGGCAAAAATGGGGGCGCGGTTAGGTTGAAAACCCGAAAGGGCGACCTAAGCAAAAAAGTGGCTAATGAGTGGGTGAGAAAGTGAGATTTGGAAAAAGATGAGAGGCTAGGATGAAAACCCGAAAGGGCTCCTAGGCAAAATGAGAGAAGAGAGAGAAAAATTCGTGAATTTGCGCATCTATTTGCCGGAGTCGGTGTCATAAGGGGAGGAGAAATATGGAGGTGTCGGGTAGGTCTCATCTTGATGTTTTCGGGAGATAGTTGAAGTTCGGGAGAAGTGTTGATCATGCTTAGAAAGCTAGAGTTATTTTTCTTGACTTTTGAGTGTGGAAGTGTTTTTTTTTTGTGGACTTTTGGTTTAGTTGAGTCTTGTTTGCCCAATTTTATCAAAAGTTTCGTGTGGTAGGATAGTTGAGAATATCTATGCTCTTGGCTATGTGCTTGTTGTTCTAGGTTGGTTTTGGGGGATGAGTTGAATATAAAAAAAATGAAAAAAGGGAGTTTGTGAAGTGAGAAGGCGGTTAGTTGGTGGTTGCTAGGATGTCTTCTTGAGTTTGAATGCGTAGAGCTTGTTCGGTTCCGCCATCTTCTGTTTTGAACCTTAATGGGGAGATGTGTTCTATTCTCTAAGTTTACTCGAGGGCGAGTAAAGGTTCAAGTATGGGGGAATTTGATAAGCCGTCTTATCAAGGGTTGAGAGAAGAGTTTTAGGGTGTGTTTTGATGTTGTGCATGAGTTTTTAATAGCTTTTGTGAGTTTCGGGCGGTGATCTCACTTGTGTGCAACAGCCGGGATTTATAGGTGTTAGTGAGTGAGTTCGGGAACTAAGGAGGAGGATTATAGAGTATGGACCTTAGCTCGTGATTTGAGAAGCGTGATGGAGCTTGGAAGAGCAAGGGAGAAAGCTTGAGTAAAGGTGAAGCAAAGCTAGAAGAAAGAGCAAAGAAGACAGCAGAAGACAGCAGAACCGCTGGCAGCGGGTCAGCCAGAGAGGACGAAGTGTTTTGCTGCTTTAGCCGCTGCAAGCGGGTCCCGAGCAGCTGGCAGCGGGTCTTCCAGATTTCGGGGCCTGTTTTGGTTATTTTTCAGCAGTTTGCTTTGTCTTGGCTCGTGTTTTGTATTTATTTATTATTTTTATTATTGTTTTATGTTATTTAAGTATGAAAACATATATATAGTCTATTTTTATGAAGAGTTAAAGAGATTAATTAGTGAGAATTAAGTTAGAGAGAAGTAAAAGTTTTCTAGGGTTCTTGGCAAATTTCAGAAATCTTTGTTTTTGAATTAGAATCCATGGAAGCTTAATCTTCCGGATTCTTGGTTAAAGATTGAAGCTTTTGGCTACGAATTGTGAGATTTCTTTTCTCTTTATTATCTATTGAATGTTTATTATTCCTTTGAATAATTTCATGATTTGCTTTAATCAATTGCTAGGTTAGAATTGTTAGATTCGCTTGCATCTAATTAATCTTTCCAAAGTAGCAACTTTGGGTTATGAATGCATGCTTTTGATTGATAACTTAAAGAGGGAATAATATTATTGAAGAAATTAGACCGCTTGTGTTAATTTATTCAATCCTTGTTGATTTCTCCGTTTATGTTCTTCTTGTGGATGATTTAGAGCGCTTGTCTTAAATTATACATTAGAAAGGGTTAGAAAGGAGCGCTTTGCTATTTCTAACTAGCTTATGAGAATTTAGAATTTAGAATTCTACAACAAGGTGTTCAATAGTGTTTGATTGAAGAGGCTTCTATGATCAATTTGTATGTTCAATTGTGGATTTCGCATAACCAAGACCGTTATTCTCATTGATTGCATACTATTTACGTTCATTGTTCTGATTTAGTTTAATTGTCACCATTGCTTGTCAAAACCCTCTTGTTACTTAGATTTCTACGTTCCTAGAGTAATTCCACTTAGGTTTGCAGTTATTAGTCCCTTTTTCCCTGTGGATTCGAACTCGACTCCCCTAACTACGTTTATTTGCAGTTAGCTTAGTTGTGATATTTTTGGTTGCATACGATAGAGGCACACCAGTTTGACTTTCATTTTATTCAATTAGCTTTGTTTGAATGTGTTTGACTTTCATTTGATTCAGAAAGCTTTGTTTGAATGTGTTTTACTTTCATTTGATTTAATTAGCTTTGTTTAAATGTGTTTGACTTTTATTTGATTCAAAAAGCTTTGTTTGAATGTATTTGACTTTCATTTGATTCAATTAGCTTTGTTTGAATGTGTTTTACTTTCATTTGATTTAATTAGCTTTGTTTAAATGTGTTTGACTTTTATTTGATTCATAAAGCTTTGTTTGAATGTGTTTTACTTTCATTTGATTTAATCAGCTTTGTTTGAATGTGTTTTACTTTCATTTGATTCATTCAGCTTTGTTTGAATGTGTTTTACTTTCATTTGATTCAATTAGCTTTGTTTGAATGTGTTTGACTTTTATTTGATTCAAAAAGCTTTGTTTGAATGTGTTTGACTTTCATTTTATTTAATTAGCTTTGTTTGAAAGTGTTTGACATTCATTTGATTCAATTAGCTTTGTACAATGCATTTGACTTTCATTTGATTTAATTAGCTTTGTTGAATGTATTTGTCTTTCATTTGATTCAGACAGCTTTGTTTGAATGTGTTTTACTTTCATTTGATTTAATTAGCTTTGTTTAAATGTGTTTGACTTTTATTTGATTCAAAAAGCTTTGTTTGAATGTGTTTGACTGATATGGATTTAAACCCCTTAACTTAATAAAGAATCTAAAATCACACAAGTAACACAAGCCCTTTGAATTTCCTAAGAAAATCGAACAACTTAAGAATAACGAACCGGATATGACTTTGAAAACGACCACTCCTGGAACGAATTCAACGCCTCTCAAATTACCTAGACCACTCCTGGAACTAAGTACTTTGATGAACAAAACTTAGACTACTCCTAGAACTAAGAATTGAACGTTCTAATTATCAAAACAAATCCTTGAATTGAAAACTAGGAAAAGAATTTGTAAGCAATTAAGCAAAACAAACAATTAACTTGAATTTTAATGATTTTCGAATGTTATTGAAAAATCACAAAAATTACATTATTTATAGACTAAAACTAACTATTCCTAAGTCTATTTGAACTAGGAAAAAAACCCTAGCCTTGATCCCCAAGTATCCTAGATAAAATAGGAGAACCAATTCCACCTAAACTAGGAAACTAGTAATAAGACTAATTCTACTTAACCTAAAACTCCTTAAAACAATTCCTAATTAACTTAGAAATTCTTTTAAGCTAAAAAAAATTCCTAATCAACTTAGGAACTTACTAAGCTAAAACAAATCCTAATTCAAATAGGAACTCACTTTGTCAAAAGCAAGTTCTAATCAACTTAGGAACTCACTTAACGAAAACAATTCCTAATTGAAATAGAAATCCTATGTGCTTAAAACAAGAAAAACCCTTTCAAGTGAAAGGTAAAAACTTGTAAGCAAAACTCTAAAAACTAAGTAATGAACTACGCATCTTCTTCAATGGCTACGCATGTTAACCATTCTTGATTCTTCCCTCCAATTTCGAACCCTATAGGACTTAAAACCAATATGATTGGCTCTTCAAAAGAATTTCCCTCTTGATTCACATCATTCTCCCCTTCTTCAAAAGAATTTGTCCTCAAATTCGCATCATCCATGTAAGGAGAACAATTCCATGAAACCATCCAAATTCGACGAATACAAGCCAAAAGAACTATTACCTCAACGCTAGCAATTTTAAGCAATGTAACAACATCACCACGAGCAAGGCAATATTTTAGAAACAACCAATTCTCAATTTGGTCCTTGGTCTTCGAAGTTGACCATAAGAACACTTTAGGCTTCATGATATTTTTCTCGTGTATGACTAACAATTTCTTCTCTTTATGCATGCCTAATGAATCCACCACTTCTAAAGAAACCATTAAATTATTATCTTGATTCACGAATGGCTCCTCAATAGTATCAAAAACCTTTTCCGACACCACCATTGGTAGATCATTATGAATAATCTGATCTTGAACAACGTCACACACAATTGGAACATCAATTGTTTCACTCACCTTTTCTTCGAGCTCTTTAGCACCTACATGTTCCTCTTCCTTATCCTTTTGACAATCTTCCTCCATCTCTTTAACTTTAACGCGGCATGGAATAATAGTTAAAGGAATAAGTTTGAACCTCTTGTTTCCCACCTTGACCGAATATGTGTTGGCCACACCATCATGTTTAACATGTCGATCAAATTGCCATGGTCTTCCTAAAAGAACGTGACAAGCACTCATAGGAATCACATCGCACCATAATTCTTCCTTGTAATTGCCAATGGAGAAATTCACCAAAGCTTGTTGTTCTACATGAAAACCCATAGAATTATCTAGCCAACCCAACTTATATGGTTTTTCATTATCTCTTGTAGGAAGTTGGAGTTTAGTAACCATCTCTGTAGACGCTACATTGGTACACGAACCACTATCAATGATCACCCTACAAGTTCTATCATCAACTTTGCATCGAGTATGAAACAAACTATCTTGTTGACCTTGAGAAATAATTTCTTCATGTAAATTTAGTCGCTCCACAAGCATATGTTTGTTACCAAAGAAAAAATCTATGTTATCATCTTCATGTTTTTTCTTCTTTTTATGACCTTGAAGTAACTTTGCAAATTCATCCATAGATTTTCGGATCCCTTCCTCCATAATTATGTGAAAAAAACAGACATAAAAGACCCTAAAACACACAGGAATAATCCTCAAAAATCGCAACACAACTTGGAAGAAAATCGCACACAAAGAGCACTAAGTATCAAATCGGACCAAAACTGACACAGTTGCGGAAAACAGTCCAGTTTAATAGCAAAAAAACTCGAAAAATACTGAAATTTCACAGTCAGAAAGTGGACAAAATTTCACCCAAAATAAAAAAAAAGAATCACCTGAAAAGACCTTGTAACGAAGGAGAACAACCCTTCTGAAGTTGACAGAAAAACTGGTTATCCGAGAACAAGTGCGATTTGATGAACGAATTGTTGAACGATCAAAACCCCTGAAATCTGATACCAATTTGATGTGGATTTAAACCCCTTAACTTAATAAAGAATCTAAAATCACACAAGTAACACAAGCCCTTCGAATTTCCTAAGAAAATCGAACAACTTAAGAATAACGAACCGGATATGACTTTGAAAACGACCACTCCTGGAACGAATTCAACGCCTCTCAAATTACCTAGACCACTCCTGGAACTAAGTACTTTGATGAACAAAACTTAGACTACTCCTAGAACTAAGAATTGAAAGTTCTAATTATCAAAACAACTCCTTGAATTGAAAACTAGCAAAAGAAATTGTAAGCAATTAAGCAAAACAAACAATTAACTTGAATTTTAATGATTTTCGAATGTTATTGAAAAATCACGAAAATTACATTATTTATAGACTAAAACTAATTATTCCTAAGTCTATTTGAACTAGGAAAAAACCCTAGCCTTGATCCCCAAGTATCCTAGATAGAATAGGAGAACCAATTCCACCTAAACTAGGAAACTAGTAATAAGACTAATTCTACTTAACCTTAAACTCCTTAAAACAATTCCTAATTAACTTAGAAATTCTTTTAAGCTAAAAAAAAAAATTCTTAATCAACTTAGGAACTTACTAAGCTAAAACAAATCCTAATTCAAATAGGAACTCACTTTGTCAAAAGCAAGTTCTAATCAACTTAGGAACTCACTTAACGAAAACAATTCTTAATTGAAATAGAAATCCTATGTGCTTAAAACAAGAAAAACCCTTTCAAGTGAAAGGTAAAAACTTGTAAGCAAAACTCTAAAAACTAAGTAATGAACTACGCATCTTCTTCAATGGCTACGCATGTTAACCATTCTTGATTCTTCCCTCCAATTTCGAACCCTATAGGACTTAAAACCAATATGATTGGCTCTTCAAAAGAATTTCCCTCTTGATTCACATCATTCTCCCCTTCTTCAAAAGAATTTGTCCTCAAATTCGCATCATCCATGTAAGGAGAACAATTCCATGAAACCATCAAAATTCGACGAATACAAGCCAAAAGAACTATTACCTCAACGCTAGCAATTTTAAGCAATGTAACAACATCACCACGAGCAAGGCAATATTTTAGAAACAACCAATTCTCAATTTGGTCCTTGGTCTTCGAAGTTGACTTTAATTTGATTCAAAAAGCTTTATTTGAATGTGTTTGACTTTCATTCAAATTAATTAGCTTTGATGAATGCATTTGACTTTAATTTGATTCAAAAAGCTCTGTTTGAATGTGTTTGATTTTAATTTGATTCGTTTAGCTTTGTAGAATACATTTGACTTTAATTTGATTCAAAAAGCTTTATTTGAATGTGTTTGACTTTCATTCGAATCAATTAGCTTTGATGAATGCATTTGACTTTCATTTGATTCAAAAAGCTCTGTTTGAATGTGTTTGACTTTCATTTGATTTAACTAGCTTTGTTTGAATGTGTTTGACTTTCATTTCATTCAAATAGCTTTGTTTGAATGTGTTTGACTTTCATTTGATTTAATTAGCTTTGTTTAAATGTGTTTGACTTTTATTTGATTCATAAAGCTTTGTTTGAATGTGTTTGACTTTCATTTGATTCAATCAGCTTTGTTTGAATGTGTTTTACTTTCATTTGATTCAATTAGCTTTGTTTGAATGTGTTTGACTTTAATTTGATTCAATTTGCTTTGTACAATGCATTTGACTTTCATTTGATTCAATCAGCTTTGTTTGAATGTGTTTGACTTTTATTTGATTCAAAAAGCTTTGTTTGATTGTGTTTGACTTTCATTTTATTCAATTAGCTTTGTTGAAAGTGTTTGACTTTCATTTGATTTAATTAGCTTTGTTTGAATGTGTTTGACTTTCATTTGATTTAATTAGCTCTGTACAATGCACTTGACTTTCACTTGATTTAATTAGCTTTATTGAATGGATTTGACTTTTATTTGATTCGAAAAGTTCTGTTTGAATGTGTTTCACATTCATTTGATTCAATTAGCTTTGCTTGAATGTGTTTGACTTTAATTTTTGTTAAAGTATCTTTGTTGAATGCATTTGACTTTCATTTGATTTAGAAAGCTTTGTTTGAAAGGTTTTGACTTGCATTTGATTTAATTAGCTTTGTTTGAATGTGTTTGACTTTAATTTGATTCAAAAATCTTTGTTGATTGTGTTTGACTTTCATTTGATTCAACTAGCTTTGTTTGAATGTGTTTGACTTTCATTTGATTCAATCAGCTTTGTTTGAATGTGTTTTTACTTTCATTTGATTAATTAGCTTTGTTTAAATGTGTTTGACTTTTATTTGATTCATAAAGCTTTGTTTGAATGTGTTTGACTTTTATTTAATTCAATCAGCTTTGTTTGAATGTGTTTCACTTTCATTTGATTCAATTAGCTTTGTTTGAATGTGTTTGACTTTTATTTGATTCAAAAAGCTTTGTTTGAATGTGTTTGACTTTCATTTTATTCAATTAGCTTTGTTTGAAAGTGTTTGACTTTCATTTGATTCAATTAGCTTTGTACAATGCATTTGACTTTCATTTGATTTAATTAGCTTTGTTGAATGTATTTGACTTTCATTTGATTCAGAAAGCTTTGTTTGACTGTGTTTTACTTTCATTTGATTTAATTAGCTTTGTTTAAATGTGTTTGACTTTTATTTGATTCATAAAGCTTTGTTTGAATGTGTTTGACTTTTATTTAATTCAATCAGCTTTGTTTGAATGTGTTTCACTTTCATTTGATTCAATTAGCTTTGTTTGAATGTGTTTGACTTTTATTTGATTCAAAAACCTTTGTTTGAACGTGTTTGACTTTCATTTTATTCAATTAGCTTTGTTTGAATGTGTTTGACTTTCATTTGATTCAATTAGCTTTGTACAAAGAATTTGACTTTCATTTGATTTAATTAGCTTTGTTGAATGTATTTGACTTTCATTTGATTCAGAAAGCTTTGTTTGAATGTGTTTTACTTTCATTTGATTTAATTAGCTTTGTTTAAATGTGTTTGACTTTTATTTGATTCAAAAAGCTTTGTTTGAATGTGTTTGACTTTCATTTGATTCAATTAGGTTTGTTTGAATGTGTTTGATTTTAATTTGATTCGTTTAGCTTTGTAGAATACATTTGACTTTAATTTGATTCAAAAAGCTTTATTTGAATGTGTTTGACTTTCATTCGAATCAATTAGCTTTGATGAATACATTTGACTTTCATTTGATTAGAAAAGCTCTATTTGAATGTGTTTGACTTTCATTTGATTCAACTAGCGTTGTTTGAATGTGTTTGACTTTCATTTGATTCAAATATCTTTGTTTGAATGTGTTTGACTTTCATTTGATTCAATTAGCTTTGTTAAATGCATTAGACATTAATTTGATTCAAAAAGCTTTGTTTGAATGTGTTTGACTTTCACTTGATTCAAAAAGCTTTGTTTGAATGTGTTTGACTTTAATTTCATTCAAAAAGCTTTGTTTGAATGTGTTTGACTTTCATTTGATTCAAATAGCTTTGTTTGAATGTGTTTGAATTTCATTTGATTCAATTAGCTTTGTTAAATGCATTGGACTTCAATTTGACTCAAAAAGCTTTGTTTGAATGTGTTTGACTTTCATTTGATTCAAAAAGATTTGTTTGAATGTGTTTTACTTTCACTTGATTCAATTAGCTTTGATTGAATGTGTTTGACTTTCACTTGATTAAATTAGCTTTATTGAATGCATTTGACTTTCATTTGATTCAAAAAGATTTGTTTGAATGTGTTTGACTTTCATTGGATTCAATTAGATTTGTTTGAATGTGTTTGACTTTCATTTGATTCAATTAGCTTTGCTGAATGCATTACACTTTAATTTTTTTTATTCAAAAAGCTTTTTTTGAATGTGTTTGATTATCATTTGATTCAATTAGCTTTGTTTGAATGTGTTTGACTTTAATTTGATTCAAAAAGCTTTGTTTGAACGTGTTTGACTTTCATTATATTCAATTAGCTTTGTTTAAATGTGTTTGACTTTCATTTGATTCAATTAGCTTTGTACAATGCATTTGACTTTCATTTTATTAAATTAGCTTTGTAGAATGCATTTGACTTTAATTTGATTCAAAAAGCTTTATTTGAATGTGTTTGACTTTCATTCGAATCAGTTAGCTTTGATGAATGCATTTGACTTTCAGTTGATTCAAAAAGCTCTGTTTGAATGTGTTTGACTTTCATTTGATTCAACTAGATTTGCTTGAATGTGTTTGACTTTCATTTGATTAAATTAGCTTTGTTTAATTGTGTTTGACTTTTATTTGATTCAATTAGCTTTGTAGAATGCATTAGATTTTAATTTGAATCAAAAAGCTTTGTTTGACTGTGTTTGACTTTCGTTTGATTCAATTAGCTTTATTGAATGTGTTTGACTTTCATTTGATTCAATTAGCTTTATTGAATGCATTTGACTTTCATTTGATTCAATTAGCTTTGCTTGAATGTGTTTGACTTTCATTTGATTAAATTAGCTTTGTTTAATTGTGTTTGACTTTCATTTGATTCAATTAGCTTTCTTAAATGCATTAGACTTTAATTTGATTCATAAAGCTTTGTTTGAATGTGTTTGACTTTCACTTGATTCAATCCGCTTTGTTTAAATGTGTTTGACTTTCATTTAATTCAACTAAATTTGTTTGAATGTGTTTCACTTTCATTTGATTCGATCAGCTTTTTTTTAATGTGTTTGACTTTCATTTGATTCAATTAGCTTTGTAGAATGTATTTGACTTTCATTTGATTAAATTAGCTTTGTTGAATGCATTAGACTTTAATTTGAATCAAATGGCTTCAGTTCACTATGTTTGACTTTCATTTGATTGAATTAGCTTTATTGAATGCATTTGACTTTCATTTGAGTCAAAAAGTTTTGTTTCAATGTGTTTGACTTTCATTTGATTCAATTAGCTTTGTAGAATGTATTTGACTTTCATTTGATTAAATTAGCTTTGTGGAATGCATTAGACTTTAATTTGAATCAAAAGGCTTCGGTTCACTGTGTTTGACTTTCATTTGATTCAATTATCTTTATTGAATGCATTTGACTTTCATTTGAGTCAAAAAGTTTTGTTTGAATGTGTTTGACTTTCATTTGATTCAACTAGCTTTGTTTGAATGTGTTTGACTTTCATTTGATTTAGAAAGCTTTGTTTGAAAGTGCTTGACTTGCATTTGATTTAATTAGCTTTGCTTGAATGTGTTTGACTTTCATTTGATTAAATTAGCTTTGTTTAATTGTGTTTGATTTTCATTTGATTCAATTAGATTTGTTTGAATGTGTTTGACTTTCATTTGATTCAATTAGCTTTGTTGAATGCATTAGACTTTAATTTGATTCAAAAAGCTTTTTTTGAATGTGTTTGATTATCATATGATTCAATTAGCTTTGTTTGAATGTGTTTGACTTTAATTTGATTCAAAAAGCTTTGTGTGAACGTGTTTGACTTTCATTTTATTTAATTAGCTTTGTTTAAATGTGTTTGACTTTCATTTGATTCAATTAGCTTTGTACAATGCATTTGACTTTCATTTTATAAAATTAGCTTTGTAGAATGCATTTGACTTTAATTTGATTCAAAAAGCTTTATTTGAATGTGTTTGACTTTCATTCGAATCAATTAGCTTTGATGAATGCATTTGACTTTCAATTGATTCAAAAAGCTCTGTTTGAATGTGTTTGACTTTTATTTGATTCAAAAAGCTTTGTTTGAATGTGTTTGACTTTCATTTTATTCAATTAGCTTTGTTTGAAAGTGTTTGACTTTCATTTGATTAAATTAGCTTTGTTCAATGCATTTGGCTTTCATTTGATTTAATTAGCTTTGTTGAATGTATTTGTCTTTCATTTGATTCAGAAAGGTTTATTTGAATGTGTTTGACTTTCATTCGAATCAATTAGCTTTGATGAATACATTTGACTTTCATTTGATTCAAAAAGCTCTATTTGAATGTGTTTGACTTTCATTTGATTCAACTAGCTTTGTTTGAATGTGTTTGACTTTCATTTGATTCAAATATCTTTGTTTGAATGTGTTTGACTTTCATTTGATTCGTTTAGCTTTGTAGAATACATTTGACTTTAATTTTATTCAAAAAGCTTTATTTGAATGTGTTCTTTCATTCGAATCAATTAGCTTTGAGGAATACATTTGACTTTCATTTGATTCAAAAAGCTCTATTTGAATGTGTTTGACTTTCATTTGATTCAAATAGCTTTGTTTGAATGTGTTTGAATTTCATTTCATTCAATTAGCTTTGTTTAATGCATTGGACTTCAATTTGACTCAAAAAGCTTTGTTTCAATGTGTTTGGCTTTCATTTGATTCAAAAAGATTTGTTTGAATGTGTTTTACTTTCACTTGATTCAATTAGCTTTGATTGAATGTGTTTGACTTTTATTTGATTCAAAAAGCTTTGTTTGAATGTGTTTGACTTTCATTTGATTCAATTAGCTTTGTTTGAATGTGTTTGATTTTAATTTGATTCGTTTAGCTTTATAGAATACATTTGACTTTAATTTGATTCAAAAAGCTTTATTTGAATGTGTTTCACTTTCATTCGAATCAATTAGCTTTGATGAATACATTTGACTTTCATTTGATTCAAAAAGCTCTATTTGAATGTGTTTGACTTTCATTTGATTCAAATAGCTTTGTTTGAAGGTGTTTGACTTTCATTTGATTCAAATAGCTTTGTTTGAATGTGTTTGACTTTCATTTGATTCAATCAGCTTTGTTAAATGCATTAGACTTTAATTTGACTCAAAAAGCTTTGTTTGAATGTGTTTCACTTTCACTTGATTCAACTAGCTTTGTTTGAATGTGTTTGACTTTCATTTGATTCAAATAGCTTTGTTTGAATGTGTTTGACTTTCATTTGATTCAATTAGCTTTGTTAAATGCATTAGACTTTAATTTGATTCAAAAAGCTTTGTTTGAATGTGTTTGACTTTCACTTGATTCAATCCGCTTTGTTTTAATGTGTTTGACTTTCATTTAATTCAACTAAATTTGTTTGAATGTGTTTCACTTTCATTTGATTCAATCAGCTTTTTTTGAATGTGTTTGACTTTCATTTGATTCAATTAGCTTTGTAGAATGTATTTGACTTTCATTTGATTAAATTAGCTTTGTGGAATGCATTAGACTTTAATTTGAATCAAAAGGCTTCGGTTCACTGTGTTTGACTTTCATTTGATTCAATTAGCTTTATTGAATGCATTTGACTTTCATTTGAGTCAAAAAGTTTTGTTTGAATGTGTTTGACTTTCATTTGATTCAACTAGCTTTGTTTGAATGTGTTTGACTTTCATTTGATTTAGAAAGCTTTGTTTGAAAGTGCTTGACTTGCATTTGATTTAATTAGCTTTGCTTGAATGTGTTTGACTTTCATTTGATTAAATTAGCTTTGTTTAATTGTGTTTGACTTTCATTTGATTCAATTAGATTTGTTTGAATGTGTTTGACTTTCATTTGATTCAATTAGCTTTGTTGAATGCATTAGACTTTAATTTGATTCAAAAAGCTTTTTTTGAATGTGTTTGATTACCATTTGATTCAACTAGCTTTGTTTGAATGTGTTTGACTTTAATTTGATTCAAAAAGCTTTGTGTGAACGTGTTTTACTTTCATTTTATTCAATTAGCTTTGTTTAAATGTGTTTGACTTTCATTTGATTCAATTAGCTTTGTACAATGCATTTGACTTTCATTTTATTAAATTAGCTTTGTAGAATGCATTTGACTTTAATTTGATTCAAAAAGCTTTATTTGAATGTGTTTCACTTTCATTCGAATCAATTAGCTTTGATGAATGCATTTGACTTTTAATTGATTCAAAAAGCTCTGTTTGAATGTGTTTGACTTTTATTTGATTCAAAAAGCTTTGTTTGAATGTGTTAGACTTTCATTTTATTCAATTAGCTTTGTTTGAAAGTGTTTGACTTTCATTTGATTCAATTAGCTTCGTACAATGCACTTGACTTTCATTTGATTTAATTAGCTTTGTTGAATGTATTTGTCTTTCATTTGATTCAGAAAGCTTTATTTGAATGTGTTTGACTTTCATTCGAATCAATTAGCTTTGATGAATACATTTGACTTTCATTTGATTCAAAAAGCTCTATTTGAATGTGTTTGACTTTCATTTGATTCAACTAGCTTTGTTTGAATGTGTTTGACTTTCATTTGATTCAAATAGCTTTGTTTGAATGTGTTTGACTTTCATTTGATTCGTTTAGCTTTGTAGAATACATTTGAATTTAATTTGATTCAAAAAGCTTTATTTGAATGTGTTTGACTTTCATTCGAATCAATTAGCTTTGATGAATACATTTGACTTTCATTTGATTCAAAAAGCTCTATTTGAATGTGTTTGACTTTCATTTGATCCAAATAGCTTTGTTTGAATGTGTTTGAATTTCATTTGATTCAATTAGCTTTGTTAAATGCATTGGACTTCAATTTGACTCAAAAAGCTTTGTTTGAATGTGTTTGACTTTCATTTGATTCAAAAAGATTTGTTTGAATGTGTTTTACTTTCACTTGATTCAATTAGCTTTGATTGAATGTGTTTGACTTTTATTTGATTCAAAAAGCTTTGTTTGAATGTGTTTGACTTTCAATTGATTCAATTAGCTTTGTTTGAATGTGTTTGATTTTAATTTGATTCGTTTAGCTTTGTAGAATACATTTGACTTTAATTTGATTCAAAAAGCTTTATTTGAATGTGTTTGACTTTCATTCGAATCAATTAGCTTTGATGAATACATTTGACTTTCATTTGATTCAAAAAGCTCTATTTGAATGTGTTTGACTTTCATTTGATTCAACTAGCTTTGTTTGAATGTGTTTGACTTTCTTTTGATTCAAATAGCTTTGTTTGAATGTGTTTGACTTTCATTTGATTCAATTAGCTTTGTTTGAATGTGTTTGATTTTAATTTGATTCGTTTAGCTTTGTAGAATACATTTGACTTTAATTTGATTCAAAAAGCTTTATTTGAATGTGTTTGACTTTCATTCGAATCAATTAGCTTTGATGAATACATTTGACTTTCATTTGATTCAAAAAGCTCTATTTGAATGTGTTTGACTTTCAATTGATTCAACTAGCTTTGTTTGAATGTGTTTGACATTCATTTGATTCAAATAGCTTTGTTTGAATGTGTTTGACTTTCATTTGATTCAATTAGCTTTGTTAAATGCATAAGACTTTAATTTGATTCAAAAAGCTTTGTTTGAATGTGTTTGACTTTCACTTGATTCAATCCGCTTTGTTTTAATGTGTTTGACTTTCATTTAATTCAACTAAATTTGTTTGAATGTGTTTCACTTTCATTTGATTCAATCAGCTTTTTTTGAATGTGTTTGACTTTCATTTGATTCAATTAGCTTTGTAGAATGTATTTGACTTTCATTTGATTAAATTAGCTTTGTTGAATGCATTAGACTTTAATTTGAATCAAAAGGCTTCGGTTCACTGTGTTTGACTTTCATTTGATTCAATTAGCTTTATTGAATGCATTTGACTTTCATTTGAGTCAAAAAGTTTTGTTTGAATGTGTTTGACTTTCATTTGATTCAACTAGCTTTGTTTGAATGTGTTTGACTTTCATTTGATTTAGAAAGGTTTGTTTGAAAGTGCTTGACTTGCATTTGATTTAATTAGCTTTGCTTGAATGTGTTTGACTTTCATTTGATTAAATTAGCTTTGTTTAATTGTGTTTGACTTTCATTTGATTCAATTAGATTTGTTTGAATGTGTTTGACTTTCATTTGATTCAATTAGCTTTGTTGAATGCATTAGACTTTAATTTGATTCAATAAGCTTTTTTTGAATGTGTTTGATTATCATTTGATTCAATTAGCTTTGTTTGAATGTGTTTGACTTTAATTTGATTCAAAAAGCTTTGTGTAAACGTGTTTGACTTTCATTTTATTCAATTAGCTTTGTTTAAATGTGTTTGACTTTCATTTGATTCAATTAGCTTTGTACAATGCATTTGACTTTCATTTTATTAAATTAGCTTTGTAGAATGCATTTGACTTTAATTTGATTCAAAAAGCTTTATTTGAATGTGTTTGACTTTCATTCGAATCAATTAGCTTTGAGGAATGCATTTGACTTTCAATTGATTCAAAAAGCTCTGTTTGAATGTGTTTGACTTTTATTTGATTCAAAAAGCTTTGTTTGAATGTGTTTGACTTTCATTTGATTCAAAAAGATTTGTTTGAATGTGTTTTACTTTCACTTGATTCAATTAGCTTTGATTGAATGTGTTTGACTTTTATTTGATTCAAAAAGCTTTGTTTGAATGTGTTTGACTTTCAATTGATTCAATTAGCTTTGTTTGAATGTGTTTGATTTTAATTTGATTCGTTTAGCTTTGTAGAATACATTTGACTTTAATTTGATTCAAAAAGCTTTATTTGAATGTGTTTGACTTTCATTCGAATCAATTAGCTTTGATGAATACATTTGACTTTCATTTGATTCAAAAAGCTCTATTTGAATGTGTTTGACTTTCATTTGATTCAACTAGCTTTGTTTGAATGTGTTTGACTTTCTTTTGATTCAAATAGCTTTGTTTGAATGTGTTTGACTTTCATTTGATTCAATTAGCTTTGTTTGAATGTGTTTGATTTTAATTTGATTCGTTTAGCTTTGTAGAATACATTTGACTTTAATTTGATTCAAAAAGCTTTATTTGAATGTGTTTGACTTTCATTCGAATCAATTAGCTTTGATGAATACATTTGACTTTCATTTGATTCAAAAAGCTCTATTTGAATGTGTTTGACTTTCAATTGATTCAACTAGCTTTGTTTGAATGTGTTTGACATTCATTTGATTCAAATAGCTTTGTTTGAATGTGTTTGACTTTCATTTGATTCAATTAGCTTTGTTAAATGCATTAGACTTTAATTTGATTCAAAAAGCTTTGTTTGAATGTGTTTGACTTTCACTTGATTCAATCCGCTTTGTTTTAATGTGTTTGACTTTCATTTAATTCAACTAAATTTGTTTGAATGTGTTTCACTTTCATTTGATTCAATCAGCTTTTTTTGAATGTGTTTGACTTTCATTTGATTCAATTAGCTTTGTAGAATGTATTTGACTTTCATTTGATTAAATTAGCTTTGTTGAATGCATTAGACTTTAATTTGAATCAAAAGGCTTCGGTTCACTGTGTTTGACTTTCATTTGATTCAATTAGCTTTATTGAATGCATTTGACTTTCATTTGAGTCAAAAAGTTTTGTTTGAATGTGTTTGACTTTCATTTGATTCAACTAGCTTTGTTTGAATGTGTTTGACTTTCATTTGATTTAGAAAGCTTTGTTTGAAAGTGCTTGACTTGCATTTGATTTAATTAGCTTTGCTTGAATGTGTTTGACTTTCATTTGATTAAATTAGCTTTGTTTAATTGTGTTTGACTTTCATTTGATTCAATTAGATTTGTTTGAATGTGTTTGACTTTCATTTGATTCAATTAGCTTTGTTGAATGTGTTTGACTTTTATTTGATTCAAAAAGCTTTGTTTGAATGTGTTTGACTTTCATTTGATTTAATTAACTTTGTTTGAATGTGTTTTGACTTTTATTTGATTCAACAAGCTTTGTTTGAATGTGTTTGACATTCTTTTTATTTAATTAGCTTTGTTTGAATGTGTTTGACTTTCATTTGATTCAATTAGCTTTGTACAATGCATTTGACTTTCATTTTATTAAATTAGCTTTGTAGAATGCATTTGACTTTAATTTGATTCAAAAAGCTTTATTTGAATGTGTTTGACTTTCATTCGAATCAATTAGCTTTGATGAATGCATTTGACTTTCAATTGATTCAAAAAGCTCTGTTTGAATGTGTTTGACTTTTATTTGATTCAAAAAGCTTTGTTTGAATGTGTTTGACTTTCATTTTATTCAATTAGCTTTGTTTGAAAGTGTTTGACTTTCATTTGATTCAATTAGCTTTGTACAATGCACTTGACTTTCATTTGATTTAATTAGCTTTATTAAATGCATTTGACTTTTTTTTGATTCAAAAAGTTCTGTTTGAATGTGTTTCACTTTCATTTTATTCAATTAGCTTTGCTTGAATGTGTTTGACTTTAATTTGATTAAATTATCTTTGTTGAATGCATTTGACTTTCATTTGATTTAGAAAGCTTTGTTTGAAAGTGTTTGACTTGCATTTGATTTAATTAGCTTTGTTTGAATGTGTTTGACTTTAATTTGATTCAAAAATCTTTGTTTGATTGTGTTTGACTTTCATTTGATTCAACTAGCTTTGTTTGAATGTGTTTGACTTTCATTTGATTCAATCAGCTTTGTTTGAATGTGTTTTACTTTCATTTGATTTAATTAGCTTTGTTTAAATGTGTTAGACTTTTATTTGATTCATAAAGCTTTGTTTGAATGTGTTTGACTTTCATTTAATTCAATCAGCTTTGTTCGAATGTGTTTTACTTTCATTTGATTCAATTAGCTTTGTTTGAATGTGTTTGACTTTTATTTGATTCAAAAAGCTTTGTTTGAATGTGTTTGACTTTCATTTTATTCAATTAGCTTTGTTTGAAAGTGTTTGACTTTCATTTGATTCAATTAGCTTTGTACAATGCATTTGGCTTTCATTTGATTTAATTAGCTTTGTTGAATGTATTTGTCTTTCATTTGATTCAGAAAGGTTTATTTGAATGTGTTTGACTTTCATTCGAATCAATTAGCTTTGATGAATACATTTGACTTTCATTTGATTCAAAAAGCTCTATTTGAATGTGTTTGACTTTCATTTGATTCAACTAGCTTTGTTTGAATGTGTTTGACTTTCATTTGATTCAATTAGCTTTGTTTGAATGTGTTTGATTTTAATTTGATTCGTTTAGCTTTATAGAATACATTTGACTTTAATTTGATTCAAAAAGCTTTATTTGAATGTGTTTGACTTTCATTCGAATCAATTAGCATTGATGAATACATCTGACTTTCATTTGATTCAAAAAGCTCTATTTGAATGTGTTTGACTTTCATTTGATTCAAATAGCTTTCTTTGAATGTGTTTGAATTTCATTTCATTCAATTAGCTTTGTTTAATGCATTGGACTTCAATTTGACTCAAAAAGCTTTGTTTAAATGTGTTTGACTTTCATTTGATTCAAAAAGATTTGTTTGAATGTGTTTTACTTTCACTTGATTCAATTAGCTTTGATTGAATGTGTTTGACTTTTATTTGATTCAAAAAGCTTTGTTTGAATGTGTTTGACTTTCATTTGATTCAATTAGCTTTGTTTGAATGTGTTTGATTTTAATTTGATTCGTTTAGCTTTATAGAATACATTTGACTTTAATTTGATTCAAAAAGCTTTATTTGAATGTGTTTCACTTTCATTCGAATCAATTAGCTTTGATGAATACATTTGACTTTCATTTGATTCAAAAAGCTCTATTTGAATGTGTTTGACTTTCATTTGATTCAAATAGCTTTGTTTGAAGGTGTTTGACTTTCATTTGATTCAAATAGCTTTGTTTGAATGTGTTTGACTTTCATTTGATTCAATCAGCTTTGTTAAATGCATTAGACTTTAATTTGATTCAAAAAGCTTTGTTTGAATGTGTTTCACTTTCACTTGATTCAACTAGCTTTGTTTGAATGTGTTTGACTTTCATTTGATTCAAATAGCTTTGTTTGAATGTGTTTGACTTTCATTTGATTCAATTAGCTTTGTTAAATGCATTAGACTTTAATTTGATTCAAAAAGCTTTGTTTGAATGTGTTTGACTTTCACTTGATTCAATCCGCTTTGTTTTAATGTGTTTAACTTTCATTTAATTCAACTAAATTTGTTTGAATGTGTTTCACTTTCATTTGATTCAATCAGCTTTTTTTGAATGTGTTTGACTTTCATTTGATTCAATTAGCTTTGTAGAATGTATTTGACTTTCATTTGATTAAATTAGCTTTGTGGAATGCATTAGACTTTAATTTGAATCAAAAGGCTTCGGTTCACTGTGTTTGACTTTCATTTGATTCAATTAGCTGTATTGAATGCATTTGACTTTCATTTGAGTCAAAAAGTTTTGTTTGAATGTGTTTGACTTTCATTTGATTCAACTAGCTTTGTTTGAATGTGTTTGACTTTCATTTGATTTAGAAAGCTTTGTTTGAAAGTGCTTGACTTGCATTTGATTTAATTAGCTTTGCTTGAATGTGTTTGACTTTCATTTGATTAAATTAGCTTTGTTTAATTGTGTTTGACTTTCATTTGATTCAATTAGATTTGTTTGAATGTGTTTGACTTTCATTTGATTCAATTAGCTTTGTTGAATGCATTAGACTTTAATTTGATTCAAAAAGCTTTTTTTGAATGTGTTTGATTACCATTTGATTCAACTAGCTTTGTTTGAATGTGTTTGACTTTAATTTGATTCAAAAAGCTTTGTGTGAACGTGTTCTACTTTCATTTTATTCAATTAGCTTTGTTTAAATGTGTTTGACTTTCATTTGATTCAATTAGCTTTGTACAATGCATTTGACTTTCATTTTATTAAATTAGCTTTGTAGAATGCATTTGACTTTAATTTGATTCAAAAAGCTTTATTTGAATGTGTTTCACTTTCATTCGAATCAATTAGCTTTGATGAATGCATTTGACTTTCAATTGATTCAAAAAGCTATGTTTGAATGTGTTTGACTTTTATTTGATTCAAAAAGCTTTGTTTGAATGTGTTAGACTTTCATTTTATTCAATTAGCTTTGTTTGAAAGTGTTTGACTTTCATTTGATTCAATTAGCTTCGTACAATGCACTTGACTTTCATTTGATTTAATTAGCTTTGTTGAATGTATTTGTCTTTCATTTGATTCAGAAAGCTTTATTTGAATGTGTTTGACTTTCATTCGAATCAATTAGCTTTGATGAATACATTTGACTTTCATTTGATTCAAAAAGCTCTATTTGAATGTGTTTGACTTTCATTTGATTCAACTAGCATTGTTTGAATGTGTTTGACTTTCATTTGATTCAAATAGCTTTGTTTGAATGTGTTTGACTTTCATTTGATTCGTTTAGCTTTGTAGAATACATTTGAATTTAATTTGATTCAAAAAGCTTTATTTGAATGTGTTTGACTTTCATTCGAATCAATTAGCTTTGATGAATACATTTGACTTTCATTTGATTCAAAAAGCTCTATTTGAATGTGTTTGACTTTCATTTGATCCAAATAGCTTTGTTTGAATGTGTTTGAATTTCATTTGATTCAATTAGCTTTGTTAAATGCATTGCACTTCAATTTGACTCAAAAAGCTTTGTTTGAATGTGTTTGACTTTCATTTGATTCAAAAAGATTTGTTTGAATGTGTTTTACTTTCACTTGATTCAATTAGCTTTGATTGAATGTGTTTGACTTTTATTTGATTCAAAAAGCTTTGTTTGAATGTGTTTGACTTTCATTTGATTCAATTAGCTTTGTTTGAATGTGTTTGATTTTAATTTGATTCGTTTAGCTTTGTAGAATACATTTGACTTTAATTTTATTCAAAAAGCTTTATTTGAATGTGTTTGACTTTCATTCGAATCAATTAGCTTTGATGAATACATTTGACTTTCATTTGATTCAAAAAGCTCTATTTGAATGTGTTTGACTTTCATTTGATTCAACTAGCTTTGTTTGAATGTGTTTGACTTTCTTTTGATTCAAATAGCTTTGTTTGAATGTGTTTGACTTTCATTTGATTCAATTAGCTTTGTTTGAATGTGTTTTGAAGGTTCAATGGGCACTCAAGAGGGGGGGGGGGGGGTGAATTGAGTGTTAAGTAATCGTTGGCTAATTTTGCTTCTTTTCGGATTATGTGTGAGGAACCAGTTGTGCTGGTTCCCGTACGCAGCGGAATATAAATAAGCAATAAAGAAGACAACAAATTTAACGAAATAAAACAAAGCAATAAAGAACACAACAAATTTAACGAGGTTCAGCCAACTCAGGCTTACGTCCTCCTATCCTAAGTTCTTTATTAATCTACTCCGAAAAACAAAGACAAAGAACACTCTGCTGTTCCCTACTCCGGGAACCAGCAAACCCCACACTCTACTCCGAGTGTGCTCTCGACTTACACTCGTAAGCCCAATGTGTTTGAACTCACAAACACTCACCCAGCCTTTAACCCCTTTGTTAAAGACTCAATACAAGAATCAAGAACTCCCCTTTGATCTCACTTCTACGAAGCTAATTAAGAGAAAAAGTTTAAGTACTAGAATGCTCTTGTATATGACTTGATGAATGGGATTAGTGCTTAAGTATATGCTCTCAAATAATTGCTCTTTTAATTTCTGGAGAGGCACACGAAATATGTGAAATAAGATGAGTTTATATAAGCTTAGATTCCTAAAACCTAGTTTCCTTAAATCACACAATCTTAGAGAATAAGATATATTGTAATTTTAGGAAAGTTTTTATCTTATTTGATTTAATCACAAAGATACAATCAATTAAGATAAATACTCCTAGTTTTTAGGTAACCAAGAATATTTCATCTTATTTCCAGCTGCACAAAATATTTTCAAAATAATCTTTTCGAAAAAATCTTTTTGTAAAATCTTTTTCCAAAACAGCAGCTCAAATATTTCGTACAGTGAACCTGGTTCCCCGACCTGGTTCCTTGAATTGAAACATGTTATGAAACCTGTTCCAACTTTGTACCAGATTTCATATCATACTTCAATATACTTTTAAGCACTTATATAACCCAAACATGCAAGCATACTACGGAGCATATTACATGAAAACCTAGATAACATATTAAAGCATAAATCGTCTTTTCTTCATGTAATCTTCAAGACTTGAATCTTCCTTGAATGCTTCTATTATGAGCAAACAATCTTTCTTCGAAATATCTTCGAAAGGCTTCTATGCTCCAAGTCTTGGAATCAACTCAACTACTGCACATGTAACATGGTTAATGCACAACATAAAGTAAGTGACTGCTGTACCACGTAGCAACCATGGAAACAGTACATACTGGTTCCCTACCAGTACATAACACTTTTATCATATAACTGTTCCCTGTATAAAAACAAGTTAGTTCAATAAGAAAACTCATGTAAGTAATAACTTGTCTGGGGAAACAGTGTTCTATGTTAGCTGGTTTCCCTAACTGTATCGAACACTTTCAAGGACCTGTTTCCCTTAGCTGTTTGTCATCATTCAAAACTATCAATCAAAACCTAAGGGACTCAACAAATTCCCCCTTTTTGATGATGACAAACTTTTGAAGTTCCTGAACCTGTGGACATGCTCAAAAAAACTTCAAGGACTCAAAACTCTTTGGAACAAGTCAGTTAGGCTAACTGGTCCCCTAAGCAGAAAATAGAAAATACGAAATAAAAAGACTCAAACTGACTCAATCTAAACTAGCTAAACCTTAGGCTTCAACTTCAGACTACTTCCCCCTTTTGGCATCATTAAAAAGTATCCACAAGTAAAAGCAATGTGCACAAGTTAATGTGCTTATCCATACAATGGCATCAACCACCATTCAAGCATTATGCTGCAAAAAGAGATTAGTCAAACAGTTCATACCATAGCAGAGTTAGTAGTTCATACAAGCCAACAAAGTTCAACCAAAGAAGCCCAAATCCATCCAAAAAGAAAGTTCATGGAATGGAGAGAAGTAGACAGACCAACAAAATCAGTTATTTTAGAATAAACATGAGGGTGAGGAAACAAGAACAGAAACAGCATCACTCCTCATCATCATTCTCGTTCCCTTCCTCCTCCTCGAACTTTGCAACATCTTCTGTATTATCATCTGATTCCTCTTCATCCTAGTCACCATGCTCTGCTTAAACCAAAATCATTATATTACTAAGCATATTCTTGTGATTCCCCAATCTGTTTCAAAAACACTTCCTGACCTGCTGGTTCCTCTATTTTTTTTTTTTTTTTTTTTTTTTTTTTTTTTTTTTGTTTAAAGAAAGCATGAGAGATATGTACTGATTCAGAATGTTCTCCTTGTTGCATAACGAGTGCAAAACTAGCATCACATCAATCAAGCAAAGAGGTTCTTGCTGGTACCCTTTTTCTCTTGGTTCCTGGAACAGCGTCAATGGACTGTTCCTCCTGCACCTTCTCAGTGAACTTCTTTAATTGAGTTACTCTACTTCGTACCATGGTCTTAGCAGTGGGTGTCTCCTCATAATAACCAACAACCTCTATTTCATCCTTTTCACTCTGACTTTTCTGAATTTCCTCCAACTTCGGGCTTAAGAACATTTATGCTTCCTTCTGATGTTCCCCCTGAGACTGAGCTGGTTCCTTGAGTGAACAGTAACCGAATGAACAATGATGAATTTAAAGCATACGAGAGAGAGAAAGAGAATTTCGAGTGATGATGATTGATGATCTGCACAAAGGGTTAGTGTATATTTTTAACAATGAAGCACAAAGAGAGAAGAAGGAAAGAAAAGAGTTAGTTGAGCCAATAAAAAGCAACTGTAAAGGATATTTTTAAATTGAAATCAAAAATTTGGTAATTATCTTTTACCATAATTATCTCAACCAACTATAAATAAGGCATATGATATGTTTGCCTTTTATATGGGATTAAATAACTGAAATAAGATAAATTCCTTCCAAAAGGAAATATCTTATAGTAATCTTCCGAAAATAAAAGATATTATCGGATGACATATCAGAGCTGGTCTGCTGTTTCCCTTTGCTGGTACTTGTATAGAACCATGTCACGCTGTTTCTGGCAATTCAGCCTGATTTCACCTGTTTCTTACAACAATGATTCTCAATCCTTTTGAGATTTTGAACCATCTACACAACACTTGAAAGATATCAACATAAGTATGTACACACACTATACAAGAGAATACCATTCTAACCAATCATTGAAGGAAGTAATTGAAGCCAATACCTAAAATCTAACTAGACCTAAAAAGACTCTTAACCTACAAAAAGACTCTCTACACAAAGGCTTTGTGAAGATATCAGCAATTTGATCTTCACTTTTACAAAACAACATCTCCACCAATCCTTTTTCCACATTGTCTCTTAAAAAATGGTGTCTTATTTCAATGTGTTTTGTCTTGGAGTGTTGCACAGGATTCTTTGAAATATTGATTGCACTAGTGTTATCACAAAAAATAGGAACACTTTTATAAATAACACCAAAATCTTTCAGCTGGTTCCTTATCCACATTAGCTGGGAACAGCATGAAGCTGCAGCTATATATTCAGACTCTGCTGTGGATAGGGCCACTGAATTTTGCTTTTTAGAACCCCATGAAATTAGACAAGAGCCAAGAAAGTGTGCCATACCTGATGTGCTCTTTCTATCAACTAAGAAACCAGCATAATCTGCATCTGTGTATCCAATAAGATCAATGGTACTGCCTTTGGGGTACCACAATCCCAGATTTGCTGTTCCTACAAGATACCTAAGTATCCTTCTAACAGCCTTCAAGTGAGATTCCTTTGGATTGCTTTGAAACCTAGCACACAAACCAACAGAAAACACAATGTCAGGTCTACTAGCTGTTAGGTAAAGTAGAGAACCTATCATTCCTCTATAAAGAGAAGCTTCAACATCTTTTCCCTTAAGATCAGCATCTAATTTTGTAGATGGGGGAACAGGTGTATCATAAGCTTTGCTGTTCTCCATGCCGAATTTTTTCAGCAACTCTTTTAAGTACTTTTGTTGATGGATCATTATTCCATCATCCATTTGCTTAATCTGCAGCCCTAGGAAGAATCCTAGTTCTCCCATCATGCTCATTTCAAATTCACTCTGCATAAGATTAGCAAATTCATCACATAAAACCTGATTAGTAGCACCAAATAAAATATCATCAACATAAATTTGTACTACAATCAAGTGTTTCCCCCTGGTTCTTATGAACAAGGTCTTGTCTACTGTTCCCCTCTTGTAATCATTTGCCATCAAGAAATTGGACAATCTTTCATACCAAGCCCTCGGAGCTTGTTTCAACCCATATAATGCTTTGTCCAACTTGTACACATGTTGGGGGAACAGTGCATCTTCAAAACCAGGTGGCTGCTCCACATATACTTCTTCCTTTAAATATCCATTGAGGAAGGCAGTCTTTACATCCATCTGAAACAGCTTAAAATTCATGTGAGCAACATAAGCAATTAAAATCCTAATAGCCTCTAGCCTAGCTACTGGTGCAAACGTCTCATCATAGTCAATTCCTTCTTGTTGATTGTACCCTTGCACCACTAGCCTTGCTTTGTTTCTGACTATAGTACCAAGGTCATCTAACTTGTTTCTAAAGACCCATCTAGTGCCAATGACTGATCTTTCCTTGGGACGGGGAACCAGGTGCCAAACCTGGTTCCTCTGAAACTGATTTAACTCATCTTGCATAGCTAGTACCCAATCAGGATCAGTCAATGCCATTTTATAGTCAGTAGGCTCTACATTAGACAGGAAAGAATAGAAAGCACAAAAGTTTTGAAAAACATTTGTTCTCGTTTGAATCCCCTTATTTATATCACTAATTATTTGATCAGTGGGATGAGAAGATTGATATCTATAACTTTTAAAATTAAGACTGTTTTGTGCTTTCTCATTAAGTTGGGAACCAGCATGTTCATGGATCTCTCCTTCTTCTGAGGAGCCAGGAGGATTCACATTCATGCTGTTTCCTCTATCATTACTTACCTCAGGTTCAGGGGTGGTACCTTCTTCTGTTCCCCCTGAACTCATTACCTGTCTATTATTTGAGGAACCATCAGGACTTGGTTCCCCTTCAGAGTCCTCATTATCTTCATTTTCTTCTCTAGCCACTTCATCATTATCATCTGGTGGAGTATTTGGTAGGCCTAGATCTGCTTGCACTTCATCCGTGGGACCAGTATACTGGTTCCCCGTGAAATCCATCAATCCAATCACTTCATCAGGTTGTACCTGCGCAATCTCAGAAGACATGTTAAATTCATCAAAAATGACATGGACACTCTCCTCAACACGAAGAGTCCTTTTATTAAAGACTCTATATGCTTTGCTGTGAGAAGAGTATCCAAGGAAGATTCCCTCATCACTTCTAGGATCAAATTTATCAAGCTGGTCCTTCCCATTATTATGCACATAACATTTACATCCAAAAATGCGAAAATATGTAATGTTGGGCTTTCGACCTTTAAGCAGTTCATAGGGAGTCTTATTTAACTTTGGTCTAATGAGACCTCTATTCAATATATAGCAAGCAGTGTCAACAGCTTCTCCCCAAAAACTCTTTGGGAGACCACTCTCAATGAGCATCGTCCTCGCCATCTCCTCAAGAGTTCTATTCTTCCTTTCTACAACACCATTTTGTTGAGGTGTTCTAGGGGCTGAGAAGTTGTGATTAACTCCATGTTCCCTACAATAATCAATAAAGTTAGCATTATCAAATTCAGTACCATGGTCTGATCTTACCGAGACCAGCTTGTGGGTGAGCTGGTTCTCCACTTGTTTCACCAATGTTACCCATTCTTCAAACGTTTCATCCTTTGTGTGTAACATCATTACCCAAGTGTACCTAGAATAATCATCAACCATAACACAGACATATCTATGACCTCTTCGACTTTGTACTCTCATGGGACCACACAAATCAATGTGTACAAGTTCGAAGGGTCTGCTGGTACTCAAAACAGTTTTAGACTTAAAAGAAATTTTGACCTGTTTCCCCCTTACACATTCAGAACAAACTTTATCAGCTTCATACTTAATGTTAGGAAGGCCTACAACTAAGTCACGTGTTTTAAGTTTGTTTAGAAGTGTTAGGCTAGCATGTCCAAACCTCTTATGCCAAATCCATTGATTATTGTCAGAAACAGCTCTCAAACAGATGGACTTGTCTTGAGGGATTTTATCTAAGAAGGTGATGTAAACATCATGCTTCCTGGTTCCCTCACATACAAGTTCTCCTGTTTGTGAGTTAACTATGTGACATAGGTTGGCTTGAAACTCAACTATATTACCTTTGTCACATAATTGAGAAATACTCAAGAGATTATGTTGCAAGCCTTCAACATAATAGACATCATCTATTGCGTTAGAAAGTGTCTTACCAACCTTACCTAAACCAGTGATGGTTCCCTTGCTGTTATCCCCAAAGGTGACACTTCCTCCATCAAAGGCCACTAGTGAAAGGAATTGATCTTTATCCCCGGACATGTGTCTTGAGCAACCACTGTCCAAATACCAATAGGTGTCTCCCTTCACTCTAGCCTGCAAGAGCAAATCAAACATTAGTTTTAGGAACCCAAACATACTTGGGTCCCTTTTCAACAACATTAACATCTTGTTGATCCTTTCTTCTCCACACATATTTTACACCCTTGCTGTTCTTATTAGCACTAATTTTCTTAGCTGGACATTCATGTATCTTATGTCCATTTTTACCACAATGAAAACACACATGCATCTCTTTAGTCATGACATACTTGCCTCGTTGATATTCTTTGATCCAGGTGGTTTCTCTGGGAGACCAGTTAGTCCTGGTTCTCTGTCTAGTATAACCAAGACCAACTTTTCCTCTGTTTCCTCTTGATGAAGTCAGGTAATTTAAGGATTCTTGAGCATTCAATAATTTGTCCACATGTCTATGACTATCATTAAGTTCTTTTTCTCTGGTTTCAAGTGTTTTAGTTAACAATTCGTTTTTCTCTTTAAGAAAATCAAAGTTACTTTTTAAAGCTTCGAATTGTAGATTAAGCTTTGAAACCATAGAGTCAATAGACATGTCAACAACCACTGATTGCTTGTCCTTTTTCAGTTGATTGATTTCCGCATGCAAATCACAAATATTACTTTCATACTTATCAATCGTATTACTGACATCTACACTGGTACCTGTAGGGGAAACAGTGAACTGTGCAGCTTTAAGTGAAGCAATTTCCTTGTGAGAGTTTTCCAGGTTGTAAGCCAATGTTTCAAAGGCCTTCAACAAGGAAGTTCTAGTACACGAATTTGCTTTACTTATAGCTACTGAAAAATTAAGAGTATCACTAGTGGTTGATAAGTCTCTAGGGAACCAGGAGGTCAGATCCTCTTCACCATCAATTGGTTCAAACGATCTTTCCTTTTCTAGTTCCACTTTACACTTGTCCAATTCAACCTCTAGTTCTGCTACTTGATTTTTTAGTTCATAACAGACTCCTTCTAGATGATCACAACTAGCAATAGCAATATTACATTCACCACGTTTTTCTTTTAATTCTCTTTTGCAAGTTATGTATGTTTCACTTAGTTTATAGCATTCATCTAGTAAGGAATCAATACAAGCAAGCATATTTTCTCTATCATATTCATGCATATCTTCTCTAATTTGCTCTAAGCTTACCTTGCGTTCATGTAGTACATCCTTCTTTGCCATAAAGCATTTGTTGAATGTACTGGTTCCCCCTCTGGTTCCTGGACCAGTGCTGTTTTCCTTGATGTTTGTAAAGGCAGTTAGGCAAACATCTGAGTTGGGTGATCCTTCTTCTTCATCTGACCCTGAGTCAGAGTCTCCCCACATGGAAGCTATCATGGCATTCTTGTATGCTTGTTTATCTCCGGATTTAGACTGTTTGTCATTCCACTTAGGACAATCTCGAATAAGATGTCCTTTTTCTCCACACTTGAAACATCCTGTAGAAGAAGAATTAGAGTTAGATTTTTTATAGTTTTTAAAATGCTTACCTTTGAAATTCTTTCTTTGATCTCGAAGAGATCTCTCAAATCTTTTTGCAATCATGCTAATTTCATCTTCATCATCTTCTACTGTTCCCTTAAGCGCCATGCCTCTTGCTGGTTCCTTCTCAGATTTAGAGTCAATCAGCATCTCATGAGTCATAAGGGAACCAATCAGCTGTTCCAGAGACAAGGTAGACAGATCCTTTGCTTCGTATACTGCTGTTACCTTGGCTGTCCATGCATCTGTTAAACTACGCAATAATTTTCTCACAAGATCCTCGTCAGATAATTTTTTACCAAGAGATCTAAGATCATTTACAATAGTCATAAACCTACGAAAGCAATCATTGATTTTTTGATTTTTATTCATGGCAAACAATTCATATTTAGACATGATTAAATCAATTTTAGACCGTTTTACCTCACTGGTTCCCTCAAACGCAAGTTCAAGGGTGTCCCATATCTCCTTAGCACTACTGCAGCCAGATATACGATTTGTTTCGGTCTCACCTATTGCTTGTTGTAGTATTGACATTGCCTTAGCATTCTTCTCCAGCAACTTGTAATCAGCAGTGACCAATTCGCTATCTTTCTTGGGAACCTGGTTCCCCTCAACATCTGTCTTGAGAATGATATTAGGACCATTTTTAACTACGAGCCAGCATTCATAATCAATACCCATGATAACATTCTGGATCCTGTTCTTCCACCAAGCATAATTATTTCCATTAAACTTGGGTGACTTGTTGTCATAACCGATTGCACTTAATTCTTGAGTAATCATTCTTAACTCCTCTAGATGTTACTCTTTCGAGAATCTTAGGCTCTGATACCAATTGAAGGTTCAATGGGCACTCAAGAGGGGGGGGGGGGTGAATTGAGTGTTAAGTAATCGTTGGCTAATTTTGCTTCTTTTCGGATTATGTGTGAGGAACCAGTTGTGCTGGTTCCCGTACGCAGCGGAATATAAATAAGCAATAAAGAAGACAACAAATTTAACGAAATAAAACAAAGCAATAAAGAACACAACAAATTTAACGAGGTTCAGCCAACTCAGGCTTACGTCCTCCTATCCTAAGTTCTTTATTAATCTACTCCGAAAAACAAAGACAAAGAACACTCTGCTGTTCCCTACTCCGGGAACCAGCAAACCCCACACTCTACTCCGAGTGTGCTCTCGACTTACACTCGTAAGCCCAATGTGTTTGAACTCACAAACACTCACCCAGCCTTTAACCCCTTTGTTAAAGACTCAATACAAGAATCAAGAACTCCCCTTTGATCTCACTTCTACGAAGCTAATTAAGAGAAAAAGTTTAAGTACTAGAATGCTCTTGTATATGACTTGATGAATGGGATTAGTGCTTAAGTATATGCTCTCAAATAATTGCTCTTTTAATTTCTGGAGAGGCACACGAAATATGTGAAATAAGATGAGTTTATATAAGCTTAGATTCCTAAAACCTAGTTTCCTTAAATCACACAATCTTAGAGAATAAGATATATTGTAATTTTAGGAAAGTTTTTATCTTATTTGATTTAATCACAAAGATAGAATCAATTAAGATAAATACTCCTAGTTTTTAGGTAACCAAGAATATTTCATCTTATTTCCAGCTGCACAAAATATTTTCAAAATAATCTTTTCGAAAAAATCTTTTTGTAAAATCTTTTTCCAAAACAGCAGCTCAAATATTTCGTACAGTGAACCTGGTTCCCCGACCTGGTTCCTTGAATTGAAACATGTTATGAAACCTGTTCCAACTTTGTACCAGATTTCATATCATACTTCAATATACTTTTAAGCACTTATATAACCCAAACATGCAAGCATACTACGGAGCATATTACATGAAAACCTAGATAACATATTAAAGCATAAATCGTCTTTTCTTCATGTAATCTTCAAGACTTGAATCTTCCTTGAATGCTTCTATTATGAGCAAACAATCTTTCTTCGAAATATCTTCGAAAGGCTTCTATGCTCCAAGTCTTGGAATCAACTCAACTACTGCACATGTAACATGGTTAATGCACAACATAAAGTAAGTGACTGCTGTACCACGTAGCAACCATGGAAACAGTACATACTGGTTCCCTACCAGTACATAACACTTTTATCATATAACTGTTCCCTGTATAAAAACAAGTTAGTTCAATAAGAAAACTCATGTAAGTAATAACTTGTCTGGGGAAACAGTGTTCTATGTTAGCTGGTTTCCCTAACTGTATCGAACACTTTCAAGGACCTGTTTCCCTTAGCTGTTTGTCATCATTCAAAACTATCAATCAAAACCTAAGGGACTCAACATGTTTGATTTTAATTTGATTCGTTTAGCTTTGTAGAATACATTTTACTTTAATTTGATTCAAAAAGCTTTATTTGAATGTGTTTGACTTTCATTCGAATCAATTAGCTTTGATGAATACATTTGACTTTCATTTGATTCAAAAAGCTCTATTTGAATGTGTTTGACTTTCAATTGATTCAACTAGCTTTGTTTGAATGTGTTTGACTTTCATTTGATTCAAATAGCTTTGTTTGAATGTGTTTGACTTTCATTTGATTCAATTAGCTTTGTTAAATGCATTAGACTTTAATTTGATTCAAAAAGCTTTGTTTGAATGTGTTTGACTTTCACTTGATTCAATCCGCTTTGTTATAATGTGTTTGACTTTCATTTAATTCAACTAAATTTGTTTGAATGTGTTTCACTTTCATTTGATTCAATCAGCTTTTTTTGAATGTGTTTGACTTTCATTTGATTCAATTAGCTTTGTAGAATGTATTTGACTTTCATTTGATTAAATTAGCTTTGTTGAATGCATTAGACTTTAATTTGAATCAAAAGGCTTCGGTTCACTGTGTTTGACTTTCATTTGATTCAATTAGCTTTATTGAATGCATTTGACTTTCATTTGAGTCAAAAAGTTTTGTTTGAATGTGTTTGACTTTCATTTGATTCAACTAGCTTTGTTTGAATGTGTTTGACTTTCATTTGATTTAGAAAGCTTTGTTTGAAAGTGCTTGACTTGCATTTGATTTAATTAGCTTTGCTTGAATGTGTTTGACTTTCATTTGATTAAATTAGCTTTGTTTAATTGTGTTTGACTTTCATTTGATTCAATTAGATTTGTTTGAATGTGTTTGACTTTCATTTGATTCAATTAGCTTTGTTGAATGCATTAGACTTTAATTTGATTCAATAAGCTTTTTTTGAATGTGTTTGATTATCATTTGATTCAATTAGCTTTGTTTGAATGTGTTTGACTTTAATTTGATTCAAAAAGCTTTGTGTAAACGTGTTTGACTTTCATTTTATTCAATTAGCTTTGTTTAAATGTGTTTGACTTTCATTTGATTCAATTAGCTTTGTACAATGCATTTGACTTTCATTTTATTAAATTAGCTTTGTAGAATGCATTTGACTTTAATTTGATTCAAAAAGCTTTATTTGAATGTGTTTGACTTTCATTCGAATCAATTAGCTTTGATGAATGCATTTGACTTTCAATTGATTCACAAAGCTCTTTTTGAATGTGTTTGACTTTTATTTGATTCAAAAAGCTTTGTTTGAATGTGTTTGACTTTCATTTTATTCAATTTGCTTTGTTTGAAAGTGTTTGACTTTCATTTGATTCAATTAGCTTTGTACAATGCACTTGACTTTAATTTGATTTAATTAGCTTTATTGAATACATTTGACTTTTATTTGATTCAAAAAGTTCTGTTTGAATGTGTTTCACTTTCATTTGATTCAATTAGCTTTGCTTGAATGTGTTTGACTTTAATTTGATTAAATTATCTTTGTTGAATGCATTTGACTTTCATTTGATTTAGAAAGCTTTGTTTGAAAGTGTTTGACTTGCATTTGATTTAATTAGCTTTGTTTGAATGTGTTTGACTTTAATTTGATTCAAAAACCTTTGTTTGATTGTGTTTGACTTTCATTTGATTCAACTAGCTTTGTTTGAATGTGTTTGACTTTCATTTGATTCAATCAGCTTTGTTTGAATGTGTTTTACTTTCATTTGATTTAATTAGCTTTGTTTAAATGTGTTTGACTTTTATTTGATTCATAAAGCTTTGTTTGAATGTGTTTGACTTTCATTTAATTCAATCAGCTTTGTCTCAATGTGTTTTACTTTCATTTGATTCAATTAGCTTTGTTTGAATGTGTTTGGCTTTTATTTGATTCAAAAAGCTTTGTTTGAATGTGTTTGACTTTCATTTTATTCAATTAGCTTTGTTTGAAAGTGTTTGACTTTTATTTGATTCAATTGGCTTTGTACAATGCATTTGACTTTCATTTGATATAATTAGCTTTGTTGAATGTATTTGTCTTTCATTTGATTCAGAAAGCTTTATTTGAATGTGTTTGACTTTCATTCGAATCAATTAGCTTTGATGAATACATTTGACTTTCATTTGATTTAACTAGCTTTGTTTAAATGTGTTTGACTTTCTTTTGATTCAAATAGCTTTGTTTGAATGTGTTTGACTTTCATTTGATTTGTTTAGGTTTGTAGAATACATTTGACTTTAATTTGATTTAAAAAGCTTTATTTGAATGTGTTTGACTTTCATTCGAATCAATTAGCTTTGATGAATACATCAGACTTTCATTTGATTCAAAAAGCTCTGTTTGAATGTGTTTGACTTTCATTTGATTCAAATAGCTTTGTTTGAATGTGTTTGAATTTCATTTGATTCAATTAGCTTTGTTTAATGCATTGGACTTCAATTTGACTCAAAAAGCTTTGTTTGAATGTGTTTGACTTTCATTTGATTCAAAAAGATTTGTTTGAATGTGTTTTACTTTCACTTGATTCAATTAGCTTTGATTGAATGTGTTTGACTTTTATTTGATTCAAAAAGCTTTGTTTGAATGTGTTTGACTTTCATTTGATTCAATTAGCATTGTTTGAATGTGTTTGATTTTAATTTGATTCGTTTAGCTTTGTAGAATACATTTGACTTTAATTTGATTCAAAAAGCTTTATTTAAATGTGTTTGACTTTCATTCGAATCAATTAGCTTTGATGAATACATTTGACTTTCATTTGATTCAAAAAGCTCTATTTGAATGTGTTTGACTTTCATTTGATTCAACTAGCTTTGTTTGAATGTGTTTGACTTTCATTTGATTCAAAAAGCTTTGTTTGAATGTGTTTGACTTTCATTTGATTCAATTAACTTTGTTAAATGCATTAGACTTTAATTTGATTCAAAAAGCTTTATTTGAATGTGTTTGACTTTCACTTGATTCAAAAAGCTTTGTTTTAATGTGTTTGACTTTAATTTCATTTAAAAAGCTTTGTTTGAATGTGTTTGACTTTCATTTGATTCAAATAGCTTTGTTTGAATGTGTTTGAATTTCATTTGATTCAATTAGCTTTGTTAAATGCATTGGACTTCAATTTGACTCAAAAAGCTTTGTTTCAATGTGTTTGACTTTCATTTGATTCAAAAAGATTTGTTTGAATGTGTTTTACTTTCACTTGATTCAATTAGCTTTGATTGAATGTGTTTGACTTTTATTTGATTCAAAAAGCTTTGTTTGAATGTGTTTGACTTTCATTTGATTCAATTAGCTTTGTTTGAATGTGTTTGATTTTAATTTGATTCGTTTAGCTTTATAGAATACATTTGACTTTAATTTGATTCAAAAAGCTTTATTTGAATGTGTTTGACTTTCATTCGAATCAATTAGCATTGATGAATACATCTGACTTTCATTTGATTCAAAAAGCTCTATTTGAATGTGTTTGACTTTCATTTGATTCAAATAGCTTTCTTTGAATGTGTTTGAATTTCATTTGATTCAATTAGCTTTGTTTAATGCATTGGACTTCAATTTGACTCAAAAAGCTTTGCTTAAATGTGTTTGACTTTCATTTGATTCAAAAAGATTTGTTTGAATGTGTTTTACTTTCACTTGATTCAATTAGCTTTGATTGAATGTGTTTGACTTTTATTTGATTCAAAAAGCTTTGTTTGAATGTGTTTGACTTCATTTGATTCAATTAGCATTGTTTGAATGTGTTTGATTTTAATTTGATTCGTTTAGCTTTGTAGAATACATTTGACTTTAATTTGATTCAAAAAGCTTTATTTGAATGTGTTTGACTTTCATTCGAATCAATTAGCTTTGATGAATACATTTGACTTTCATTTGATTCAAAAAGCTCTATTTGAATGTGTTTGACTTTCATTTGATTCAACTAGCTTTGTTTGAATGTGTTTGACTTTCATTTGATTCAAAAAGCTTTGTTTGAATGTGTTTGACTTTCATTTGATTCAATTAACTTTGTTAAATGCATTAGACTTTAATTTGATTTAAAAAGCTTTGTTTGAATGTGTTTGACTTTCACTTGATTCAAAAAGCTTTGTTTTAATGTGTTTGACTTTAATTTCATTTAAAAAGCTTTGTTTGAATGTGTTTGACTTTCATTTGATTCAAATAGCTTTGTTTGAATGTGTTTGAATTTCATTTGATTCAATTAGCTTTGTTAAATGCATTGGACTTCAATTTGACTCAAAAAGCTTTGTTTGAATGTGTTTGACTTTCATTTGATTCAAAAAGATTTGTTTGAATGTGTTTTACTTTCACTTGATTCAATTAGCTTTGATTGAATGTGTTTGACTTTCACTTGATTAAATTAGCTTTATTGAATGCATTTGACTTTCATTTGATTTAAAAAGATTTGTTTGAATGTGTTTGACTTTCATTGGATTCAATTAGATTTGTTTGAATGTGTTTGACTTTCATTTGTTTCAATTAGCTTTGTTGAATGCATTAGAACTTAATTTGATTCAAAAAGCTTTTTTTGAATGTGTTTGATTATCATTTGATTCAATTAGCTTTGTTTGAATGGGTTTGACTTTAATTTGATTCAAAAAGCTTTGTTTGAACGTGTTTGACTTTCATTTTATTCAATTAGCTTTGTAGAATGCATTTGACTTTAATTTGATTCAAAAAGCTTTATTTGAATGTGTTTGACTTTCATTCGAATCAATTAGCTTTGATGAATGCATTTAACTTTCAATTGATTCAAAAAGCTCTGTTTGAAGGTGTTTGATTTTCATTTGATTCAATTAGTTTTGCTTGAATGTGTTTGACTTTCATTTGATAAAATTAGCTTTGTTTAATTGTGTTTGACTTTTATTTGATTCAATTAGCTTTGTAGAATGCATTAGATTTTAATTTGAATCAAAAAGCTTTGTTTGACTGTGTTTGACTTTTGTTTGATTCAATTAGCTTTATTGAATGTGTTTGACTTTCATTTGATTCAATTAGCTTTATTGAATGCATTTGACTTTCAGTTGATTCAATTAGCTTTGCTTGATTGTGTTTGACTTTCATTTGATTAAATTAGCTTTGTTTAATTGTGTTTGACTTTCATTTGATTCAATTAGCCTTGTTAAATGCATTAGACTTTAATTAGATTCATAAAGCTTTGTTTGAATGTGTTTAACTTTCACTTGATTCAATCCGCTTTGTTTTAATATGTTTGTCTTTCATTTAATTCAGCTAAATTTGTTTGAATGTGTTTCACTTTCATTTGATTCAATCAGCTTTTTTAGAATGTTTTTGACTTTCATTTGATTCAATTAGCTTTGTAGAATGTATTTGACTTTCATTTGAATAAATTAGCTTTGTTGAATGCATTCGACTTTAATTTGAATCAAAAGGCTTCGGTTCACTGTGTTTGACTTTCATTTGATTCAATTAGCATTATTGAATGCATTTGACTTTCATTTGAGTCAAAAAGTTTTGTTTGAATGTGTTTGACTTTCATTTGATTCAACTAGCTTTGTTTGAATGTGTTTGACTTTCATTTAATTTAGAAAGCTTTGTTTGAAAGTGCTTGACTTGCATTTGATTTAATTAGCTTTGCTTGAATGTGTTTGACTTTCATTTGATTAAAATAGCTTTGTTTAATTGTGTTTGACTTTCATTTGATTCAATTAGATTTGTTTGAATGTGTTTGACTTTCATTTGATTCAATTAGCTTTGTTGAATGCATTAGACTTTAATTTGATTCAAAAAGCTTTCTTTAAATGTGTTTGATTATCATTTGATTCAATTAGCTTTGTTTGAATGAGTTTGACTTTAATTTGCTTCAAAAAGCTTTGTGTGAACGTGTTTGACTTTCATTTTATTCAATTAGCGTTGTTTAAATGTGTTTGACTTTCATTTGATTCAATTAGCTTTGTACAATGCATTTGATTTTCATTTTATTAAATTAGCTTTGTAGAATGCATTTGACTTTAATTTGATTCAAAAAGCTTTATTTGAATGTGTTTGACTTTCATTCGAATCAATTAGCTTTGATGAATGCATTTGACTTTCAATTGATTCAAAAAGCTCTGTTTGAATGTGTTTGACTTTCATTTGATTCAATTAGTTTTGCTTGAATGTGTTTGACTTTCATTTGATTAAATTAGCTTTGTTTAATTGTGTTTGACTTTTATTTGATTCAATTAGCTTTGTAGAATGCATTAGACTTTAATTTGAATCAAAAAGCTTTGTTTGACTGTGTTTGACTTACGTTTGATTCAATTAGCTTTATTGAATGTGTTTGACTTTCATTTGATTCAATTATCTTTATTGAACGCATTTGACTTTCATTTGATTCAATTAGCTTTGCTTGAATGTGTTTGACTTTCTTTTGATTAAATTAGCTTTGTTTAACTGTGTTTGACTTTCATTTGATTCAATTAGCTTTATTAAATGCATTAGACTTTAATTTGATTCATAAAGCTTTGTTTGAATGTGTTTGGCTTTCATTTAATTCAACTAAATTTGTTTGAATGTGTTTCACTTTCATTTGATTCAATCAACTTTTTTAGAATGTGTTTGACTTTCATTTGATTCAATTAGCTTTGTAGAACGTATTTGACTTTCATTTATTAATTAGCTTTGTTGAATGCATTAGACTTTAATTTGAATCAAAAGGCTTCGGTTCACTATGTTTGACTTTCATTTGATTCAATTAGCTTTATTGAATGCATTTGACTATGATATGAGTCAAAAAGTTTTGTTTGAATGTGTTTGACTTTCATTTGATTCAACAAGCTTTGTTTGAATGTGTTTGACTTTCATTTGATTTAGAAAGCTTTGTTTGAAAGTGCTTGACTTGCATTTGATTTAATTAGCTTTGCTTGAATGTGTTTGACTTTCATTTGATTAAATTAGCTTTGTTAAATTGTGTTTGACTTTAATTTGATTCATAAAGCTTTGTTTGAATGTGTTTGGCTTTCATTTAATTCAACTAAATTTGTTTGAATGTGTTTCACTTTCATTTGATTCAATCAACTTTTTTTGAATGTGTTTGACTTTCATTTGATTCAATTAGCTTTGTAGAATGTATTTGACTTTCATTTGATTAAATTAGCTTTGTTGAATGCATTAGACTTTAATTTGAATCAAAAGGCTTCGGTTCACTGTGTTTGACTTTCATTTGATTCAATTAGCTTTATTGAATGCATTTGACTTTCATTTGAGTCAAAAAGTTTTGTTTGAATGTGTTTGACTTTCATTTGATTCAACTAGCTTTGTTTGAATGTGTTTGACTTTCATTTGATTTAGAAAGCTTTGTTTGAAAGTGCTTGACTTGCATTTGATTTAATTAGCTTTGCTTGAATGTGTTTGACTTTCATTTGATTAAATTAGCTTTGTTTAATTGTGTTTGACTTTCATTTGATTCAATTAGATTTGTTTGAATGTGTTTGACTTTCATTTGATTCAATTAGCTTTGTTTGAATGTGTTTGACTTTCATTTGATTCAATTAGCTTTATTGAATGCATTTGACTTTCATTTGATTCAATTAGCTTTGCTTGATTGTGTTTGACTTTCATTTGATTAAATTAGCTTTGTTTAATTGTTTTTGACTTTCATTTGATTCAATTAGCTTTGTTAAATGCATTAGACTTTAATTTGATTCATAAAGCTTTGTTTGAATGTGTTTAACTTTCACTTGATTCAATCCGCTTTGTTTTAATATGTTTGTCTTTCATTTAATTCAGCTAAATTTGTTTGAATGTGTTTCACTTTCATTTGATTCAATCAGCTTTTTTTGAATGTTTTTGACTTTCATTTGATTCAATTAGCTTTGTAGAATGTATTTGACTTTCATTTGATTAAATTAGCTTTGTTGAATGCATTCGACTTTAATTTGAATCAAAAGGCTTCGGTTCACTGTGTTTGACTTTCATTTGATTCAATTAGCATTATTGAATGCATTTGACTTTCATTTGAGTCAAAAAGTTTTGTTTGAATGTGTTTGACTTTCATTTGATTCAACTAGCTTTGTTTGAATGTGTTTGACTTTCATTTAATTTAGAAAGCTTTGTTTGAAAGTGCTTGACTTGCATTTGATTTAATTAGCTTTGCTTGAATGTGTTTGACTTTCATTTGATTAAATTAGCTTTGTTTAATTGTGTTTGACTTTCATTTGATTCAATTAGATTTGTTTGAATGTGTTTGACTTTCATTTTATTCAATTAGCTTTGTTGAATGCATTAGACTTTAATTTGATTCAAAAAGCTTTTTTTAAATGTGTTTGATTCTCATTTGATTCAATTAGCTTTGTTTGAATGAGTTTAACTTTAATTTGATTCAGAAAGCTTTGTGTGAACGTGTTTGACTTTCATTTTATTCAATTAGCTTTGTTTAAATGTGTTTGACTTTCATTTGATTCAAATAGCTTTGTACAATGCATTTAACTTTCATTTTATTAAATTAGCTTTGTAGAATGCATTTGACTTTAATTTGATTCAAAAAGCTTTATTTGAATGTGTTTGACTTTCATTCGAATCAATTAGCTTTGATGAATGCATTTGACTTTCAATTGATTCAAAAAGCTCTGTTTGAATATGTTTGACTTTCATTTGATTCAATTAGTTTTGCTTGAATGTGTTTGACTTTCATTTGATTAAATTAGCTTTGTTTAATTGTGTTTGACTTTTTTTTGATTCAATTAGCTTTGTAGAATGCATTAGACTTTAATTTGAATCAAAAAGCTTTGTTTGACTGTGTTTGACTTACGTTTGATTCAATTAGCTTTATTGAATGTGTTTGACTTTCATTTGATTCAATTATCTTTATTGAATGCATTTGACTTTCATTTGATTCAATTAGCTTTGCTTGAATGTGTTTGACTTTCTTTTTATTAAATTAGCTTTGTTTAATTGTGTTTGACTTTCATTTGATTCAATTAGCTTTATTAAATGCATTAGACTTTAATTTGATTCATAAAGCTTTGTTTGAATGTGTTTGGCTTTCATTTAATTCAACTAAATTTGTTTGAATGTGTTTCACTTTCATTTGATTCAATCAACTTTTTTTGAATGTGTTTGACTTTCATTTGATTCAATTAGCTTTGTAGAACGTATTTGACTTTCATTTATTAAATTAGCTTTGTTGAATGCATTAGACTTTAATTTGAATCAAAAGGCTTCGGTTCACTGTGTTTGACTTTCATTTGATTCAATTAGCTTTATTGAATGCATTTGACTATCATATGAGTCAAAAAGTTTTGTTTGAATGTGTTTGACTTTCATTTGATTCAACAAGCTTTGTTTGAATGTGTTTGACTTTCATTTGATTTAGAAAGCTTTGTTTGAAAGTGCTTGACTTGCATTTGATTTAATTAGCTTTGCTTGAATGTGTTTGACTTTCATTTGATTAAATTAGCTTTGTTAAATTGTGTTTGACTTTAATTTGATTCATAAAGCTTTGTTTGAATGTGTTTGGCTTTCATTTAATTCAACTAAATTTGTTTGAATGTGTTTCACTTTCATTTGATTCAATCAACTTTTTTTGAATGTGTTTGACTTTCATTTGATTCAATTAGCTTTGTAGAATGTATTTGACTTTCATTTGATTAAATTAGCTTTGTTGAATGCATTAGACTTTAATTTGAATCAAAAGGCTTCGGTTCACTGTGTTTGACTTTCATTTGATTCAATTAGCTTTATTGAATGCATTTGACTTTCATTTGAGTCAAAAAGTTTTTGTTTGAATGTGTTTGACTTTCATTTGATTCAACTAGCTTTGTTTGAATGTGTTTGACTTTCATTTGATTTAGAAAGCTTTGTTTGAAAGTGCTTGACTTGCATTTGATTTAATTAGCTTTGCTTGAATGTGTTTGACTTTCATTTGATTAAATTAGCTTTGTTTAATTGTGTTTGACTTTCATTTGATTCAATTAGATTTGTTTGAATGTGTTTGACTTTCATTTGATTCAATTAGCTTTGTTTGAATGTGTTTGACTTTCATTTGATTCAATTAGCTTTATTGAATGCATTTGACTTTCATTTGATTCAATTAGCTTTGCTTGATTGTGTTTGACTTTCATTTGATTAAATTAGCTTTGTTTAATTGTTTTTGACTTTCATTTGATTCAATTAGCTTTGTTAAATGCATTAGACTTTAATTTGATTCATAAAGCTTTGTTTGAATGTGTTTAACTTTCACTTGATTCAATCCGCTTTGTTTTAATATGTTTGTCTTTCATTTAATTCAGCTAAATTTGTTTGAATGTGTTTCACTTTCATTTGATTCAATCAGCTTTTTTGAATGTTTTTGACTTTCATTTGATTCAATTAGCTTTGTAGAATGTATTTGACTTTCATTTGATTAAATTTGCTTTGTTGAATGCATTCGACTTTAATTTGAATCAAAAGGCTTCGGTTCACTGTGTTTGACTTTCATTTGATTCAATTAGCATTATTGAATGCATTTGACTTTCATTTGAGTCAAAAAGTTTTGTTTGAATGTGTTTGACTTTCATTTGATTCAACTAGCTTTGTTTGAATGTGTTTGACTTTCATTTAATTTAGAAAGCTTTGTTTGAAAGTGCTTGACTTGCATTTGATTTAATTAGCTTTGCTTGAATGTGTTTGACTTTCATTTGATTAAATTAGCTTTGTTTAATTGTGTTTGACTTTCATTTGATTCAATTAGATTTGTTTGAATGTGTTTGACTTTCATTTGATTCAATTAGCTTTGTTGAATGCATTAGACTTTAATTTGATTCAAAAAGCTTTTTTTAAATGTGTTTGATTATCATTTGATTCAATTAGCTTTGTTTGAATGAGTTTGACTTTAATTTGATTCAAAAAGCTTTGTGTGAACGTGTTTGACTTTCATTTTATTCAATTCGCTTTGTTTAAATGTGTTTGACTTTCATTTGATTCAATTAGCTTTGTACAATGCATTTAACTTTCATTTTATTAAATTAGCTTTGTAGAATGCATTTGACTTTAATTTGATTCAAAAAGCTTTATTTGAATGTGTTTGACTTTCATTCGAATCAATTAGCTTTGATGAATGCATTTGACTTTCAATTGATTCAAAAAGCTCTGTTTGAATATGTTTGACTTTCATTTGATTCAATTAGTTTTGCTTGAATGTGTTTGACTTTCATTTGATTAAATTAGCTTTGTTTAATTGTGTTTGACTTTTATTTGATTCAATTAGCTTTGTAGAATGCATTAGACTTTAATTTGAATCAAAAAGCTTTGTTTGTCTGTGTTTGACTTACGTTTGATTCAATTAGCTTTATTGAATGTGTTTGACTTTCATTTGATTCAATTATCTTTATTGAATGCATTTGACTTTCATTTGATTCAATTAGCTTTGCTTGAATGTGTTTGACTTTCTTTTGATTAAATTAGCTTTGTTTAATTGTGTTTGACTTTCATTTGATTCAATTAGCTTTATTAAATGCATTAGACTTTAATTTGATTCATAAAGCTTTGTTTGAATGTGTTTGGCTTTCATTTAATTCAACTAAATTTGTTTGAATGTGTTTCACTTTCATTTGATTCAATCAACTTTTTTTTGAATGTGTTTGACTTTCATTTGATTCAATTAGCTTTGTAGAACGTATTTGACTTTCATTTATTAAATTAGCTTTGTTGAATGCATTAGACTTTAATTTGAATCAAAAGGCTTCGGTTCACTGTGTTTGACTTTCATTTGATTCAATTAGCTTTATTGAATGCATTTGACTATCATATGAGTCAAAAAGTTTTGTTTGAATGTGTTTGACTTTCATTTGATTCAACAAGCTTTGTTTGAATGTGTTTGACTTTCATTTGATTTAGAAAGCTTTGTTTGAAAGTGCTTGACTTGCATTTGATTTAATTAGCTTTGCTTGAATGTGTTTGACTTTCATTTGATTAAATTAGCTTTGTTAAATTGTGTTTGACTTTAATTTGATTCATAAAGCTTTGTTTGAATGTGTTTGGCTTTCATTTAATTCAACTAAATTTGTTTGAATGTGTTTCACTTTCATTTGATTCAATCAACTTTTTTTGAATGTGTTTGACTTTCATTTGATTCAATTAGCTTTGTAGAATGTATTTGACTTTCATTTGATTAAATTAGCTTTGTTGAATGCATTAGACTTTAATTTGAATCAAAAGGCTTCGGTTCACTGTGTTTGACTTTCATTTGATTCAATTAGCTTTATTGAATGCATTTGACTTTCATTTGAGTCAAAAAGTTTTGTTTGAATGTGTTTGACTTTCATTTGATTCAATTAGCTTTGTTGAATGCATTAGACTTTAATTTGATTCAAAAAGCTTTTTTTAAATGTGTTTGATTATCATTTGATTCAATTAGCTTTGTTTGAATGAGTTTGACTTTAATTTGATTCAAAAAGCTTTGTGTGAACGTGTTTGACTTTCATTTTATTCAATTCGCTTTGTTTAAATGTGTTTGACTTTCATTTGATTCAATTAGCTTTGTACAATGCATTTAACTTTCATTTTATTAAATTAGCTTTGTAGAATGCATTTGACTTTAATTTGATTCAAAAAGCTTTATTTGAATGTGTTTGACTTTCATTCGAATCAATTAGCTTTGATGAATGCATTTGACTTTCAATTGATTCAAAAAGCTCTGTTTGAATATGTTTGACTTTCATTTGATTCAATTAGTTTTGCTTGAATGTGTTTGACTTTCATTTGATTAAATTAGCTTTGTTTAATTGTGTTTGACTTTTATTTGATTCAATTAGCTTTGTAGAATGCATTAGACTTTAATTTGAATCAAAAAGCTTTGTTTGTCTGTGTTTGACTTACGTTTGATTCAATTAGCTTTATTGAATGTGTTTGACTTTCATTTGATTCAATTATCTTTATTGAATGCATTTGACTTTCATTTGATTCAATTAGCTTTGCTTGAATGTGTTTGACTTTCTTTTGATTAAATTAGCTTTGTTTAATTGTGTTTGACTTTCATTTGATTCAATTAGCTTTATTAAATGCATTAGACTTTAATTTGATTCATAAAGCTTTGTTTGAATGTGTTTGGCTTTCATTTAATTCAACTAAATTTGTTTGAATGTGTTTCACTTTCATTTGATTCAATCAACTTTTTTTTGAATGTGTTTGACTTTCATTTGATTCAATTAGCTTTGTAGAACGTATTTGACTTTCATTTATTAAATTAGCTTTGTTGAATGCATTAGACTTTAATTTGAATCAAAAGGCTTCGGTTCACTGTGTTTGACTTTCATTTGATTCAATTAGCTTTATTGAATGCATTTGTCTATCATATGAGTCAAAAAGTTTTGTTTGAATGTGTTTGACTTTCATTTGATTCAACAAGCTTTGTTTGAATGTGTTTGACTTTCATTTGATTTAGAAAGCTTTGTTTGAAAGTGCTTGACTTGCATTTGATTTAATTAGCTTTGCTTGAATGTGTTTGACTTTCATTTGATTAAATTAGCTTTGTTAAATTGTGTTTGACTTTAATTTGATTCATAAAGCTTTGTTTGAATGTGTTTGGCTTTCATTTAATTCAACTAAATTTGTTTGAATGTGTTTCACTTTCATTTGATTCAATCAACTTTTTTTGAATGTGTTTGACTTTCATTTGATTCAATTAGCTTTGTAGAATGTATTTGACTTTCATTTGATTAAATTAGCTTTGTTGAATGCATTAGACTTTAATTTGAATCAAAAGGCTTCGGTTCACTGTGTTTGACTTTCATTTGATTCAATTAGCTTTATTGAATGCATTTGACTTTCATTTGAGTCAAAAAGTTTTGTTTGAATGTGTTTGACTTTCATTTGATTCAACTAGCTTTGTTTGAATGTGTTTGACTTTCATTTGATTTAGAAAGCTTTGTTTGAAAGTGCTTGACTTGCATTTGATTTAATTAGCTTTGCTTGAATGTGTTTGACTTTCATTTGATTAAATTAGCTTTGTTTAATTGTGTTTGACTTTCATTTGATTCAATTAGATTTGTTTGAATGTGTTTGACTTTCATTTGATTCAATTAGCTTTGTTTGAATGTGTTTGACTTTCATTTGATTCAATTAGCTTTATTGAATGCATTTGACTTTCATTTGATTCAATTAGCTTTGCTTGATTGTGTTTGACTTTCATTTGATTAAATTAGCTTTGTTTAATTGTGTTTGACTTTCATTTGATTCAATTAGCTTTGTTAAATGCATTAGACTTTAATTTGATTCATAAAGCTTTGTTTGAATGTGTTTAACTTTCACTTGATTCAATCCGCTTTGTTTTAATATGTTTGTCTTTCATTTAATTCAGCTAAATTTGTTTGAATGTGTTTCACTTTCATTTGATTCAATCAGCTTTTTTTGAATGTTTTTGACTTTCATTTGATTCAATTAGCTTTGTAGAATGTATTTGACTTTCAATTGATTAAATTAGCTTTGTTGAAAGCATTCGACTTTAATTTGAATCAAAAGGCTTCGGTTCACTTTGTTTGACTTTCATTTGATTCAATTAGCATTATTGAATGCATTTGACTTTCATTTGAGTCAAAAAGTTTTGTTTGAATGTGTTTGACTTTCATTTGATTCAACTAGCTTTGTTTGAATGTGTTTGACTTTCATTTTATTTAGAAAGCTTTGTTTGAAAGTGCTTGACTTGCATTTGATTTAATTAGCTTTGCTTGAATGTGTTTGACTTTCATTTGATTAAATTAGCTTTGTTTAATTGTGTTTGACTTTCATTTGATTCAATTAGATTTGTTTGAATGTGTTTGACTTTTATTTGATTCAATTAGCTTTGTTTGAATGTGTTTGACTTTCATTTGATTCAATTAGCTTTATTGAATGCATTTGACTTTCATTTGATTCAATTAGCTTTGCCTGATTGTGTTTGACTTTCATTTAATTAAATTAGCTTTGTTTAATTGTGTTTGACTTTTATTTGATTCAATTAGCTTTGTAGAATGCAATAGACTTTAATTTGAATCAAAAAGCTTTGGTTGACTGTGTTTGACTTTTGTTTGATTCAATCCGCTTTGTTTTAATATGTTTGTCTTTCATTTAATTCAGCTAAATTTGTTTGAATGTGTTTCACTTTCATTTGATTCAATCAGCTTTTTTTGAATGTTTTTGACTTTCATTTGATTCAATTAGCTTTGTAGAATGTATTTGACTTTCATTTGATTAAATTAGCTTTGTTGAATGCATTCGACTTTAATTTGAATCAAAAGGCTTCGGTTCACTGTGTTTGACTTTCATTTGATTCAATTAGCATTATTGAATGCATTTGACTTTCATTTGAGTCAAAAAGTTTTGTTTGAATGTGTTTGACTTTCATTTGATTCAACTAGCTTTGTTTGAAAGTGTTTGACTTTCATTTAATTTAGAAAGCTTTGTTTGAAAGTGCTTGACTTGCATTTGATTTAATTAGCTTTGCTTGAATGTGTTTGACTTTCATTTGATTAAATTAGCTTTGTTTAATTGTGTTTGACTTTCATTTGATTCAATTAGATTTGTTTGAATGTGTTTGACTTTCATTTGATTCAATTAGCTTTGTTGAATGCATTAGACTTTAATTTGATTCAAAAAGCTTTTTTTAAATGTGTTTGATTATCATTTGATTCAATTAGCTTTGTTTGAATGAGTTTGACTTTAATTTGATTCAAAAAGCTTTGTGTGAACGTGTTTGACTTTCATTTTATTCAATTAGCTTTGTTTAAATGTGTTTGACTTTCATTTGATTCAATTAGCTTTGTACAATGCATTTGACTTTTATTTTATTAAATTAGCTTTGTAGAATGCATTTGACTTTAATTTGATTCAAAAAGCTTTATTTGAATGTGTTTGACTTTCATTCGAATCAATTAGCTTTGATGAATGCATTTGACTTTCAATTGATTCAAAAAGCTCTGTTTGAATGTGTTTGACTTTCATTTGATTCAATTAGTTTTGCTTGAATGTGTTTGACTTTCATTTGATTAAATTAGCTTTGTTTAATTGTGTTTGACTTTTATTTGATTCAATTAGCTTTGTAGAATGCATTAGACTTTAATTTGAATCAAAAAGCTTTGTTTGACTGTGTTTGACTTACGTTTGATTCAATTAGCTTTATTGAATGTGTTTGACTTTCATTTGATTCAATTATCTTTATTGAATGCATTTGACTTTCATTTGATTCAATTAGCTTTGCTTGAATGTGTTTGACTTTCTTTTGATTAAATTAGCTTTGTTTAATTGTGTTTGACTTTCATTTGATTCAATTAGCTTTATTAAATGCATTAGACTTTAATTTGATTCATAAAGCTTTGTTTGAATGTGTTTGGCTTTCATTTAATTCAACTAAATTTGTTTGAATGTGTTTCACTTTCATTTGATTCAATCAACTTTTTTTGAATGTGTTTGACTTTCATTTGATTCAATTAGCTTTGTAGAACGTATTTGACTTTCATTTATTAAATTAGCTTTGTTGAATGCATTAGACTTTAATTTGAATCAAAAGTCTTCGGTTCACTGTGTTTGACTTTCATTTGATTCAATTAGCTTTATTGAATGCATTTGACTATCATATGAGTCAAAAAGTTTTGTTTGAATGTGTTTGACTTTCATTTGATTCAACAAGCTTTGTTTGAATGTGTTTGACATTCATTTGATTTAGAAAGCTTCGTTTGAAAGTGCTTGACTTGCATTTGATTTAATTAGCTTTGCTTGAATGTGTTTGACTTTCATTTGATTAAATTAGCTTTGTTAAATTGTGTTTGACTTTAATTTGATTCATAAAGCTTTGTTTGAATGTGTTTGGCTTTCATTTAATTCAACTAAATTTGTTCGAATGTGTTTCACTTTCATTTGATTCAATCAACTTTTTTTGAATGTGTTTGACTTTCATTTGATTCAATTAGCTTTGTAGAATGTATTTGACTTTCATTTGATTAAATTAGCTTTGTTGAATGCATTAGACTTTAATTTGAATCAAAAGGCTTTGGTTCACTGTGTTTGACTTTCATTTGATTCAATTAGCGTTATTGAATGCATTTGACTTTCATTTGAGTCAAAAAGTTTTGTTTGAATGTGTTTGACTTTCATTTGATTCAACTAGCTTTGTTTGAATGTGTTTGACTTTCATTTGATTTAGAAAGCTTTGTTTGAAAGTGCTTGACTTGCATTTGATTTAATTAGCTTTGCTTGAATGTGTTTGACTTTCATTTGATTAAATTAGCTTTGTTTAATTGTGTTTGACTTTCATTTGATTCAATTAGATTTGTTTGAATGTGTTTGACTTTCATTTGATTCAATTAGCTTTGTTTGAATGTGTTTGACTTTCATTTGATTCAATTAGCTTTATTGAATGCATTTGACTTTCATTTGATTCAATTAGCTTTGCTTGATTGTGTTTGACTTTCATTTGATTAAATTAGCTTTGTTTAATTGTGTTTGAGTTTCATTTGATTCAATTAGCTTTGTTAAATGCATTAGACTTTAATTTGATTCATAAAGCTTTGTTTGAATGTGTTTAACTTTCACTTGATTCAATCCGCTTTGTTTTAATATGTTTGACTTTCATTTAATTCAGCTAAATTTGTTTGAATGTGTTTCACTTTCATTTGATTCAATCAGCTTTTTTTGAATGTTTTTGACTTTCATTTGATTCAATTAGCTTTGTAGAATGTATTTGACTTTCATTTGATTAAATTAGCTTTGTTGAATGCATTCGACTTTAATTTGAATCAAAAGGCTTCGGTTCACTGTGTTTGACTTTCATTTGATTCAATTAGCATTATTGAATGCATTTGACTTTCATTTGAGTCAAAAAGTTTTGTTTGAATGTGTTTGACTTTCATTTGATTCAACTAGCTTTGTTTGAATGTGTTTGACTTTCATTTAATTTAGAAAGCTTTGTTTGAAAGTGCTTGACTTGCATTTGATTTAATTAGCTTTGCTTGAATGTGTTTGACTTTCATTTGATTAAATTAGCTTTGTTTAATTGTGTTTGACTTTCATTTGATTCAATTAGATTTGTTTGAATGTGTTTGACTTTTATTTGATTCAATTAGCTTTGTTGAATGCATTAGACTTTAATTTGATTCAAAAAGCTTTTTTTAAATGTGTTTGATTATCATTTGATTCAATTAGCTTTGTTTGAATGAGTTTGACTTTAATTTGATTCAAAAAGCTTTGTGTGAACGTGTTTGACTTTCATTTTATTCAATTAGCTTTGTTTAAATGTGTTTGACTTTCATTTGATTCAATTAGCTTTGTACAATGCATTTGACTTTCATTTTATTAAATTAGCTTTGTAGAATGCATTTGACTTTAATTTGATTCAAAAAGCTTTATTTGAATGTGTTTGACTTTCATTCGAATCAATTAGCTTTGATGAATGCATTTGACTTTCAATTGATTCAAAAAGCTCTGTTTGAATGTGTTTGACTTTCATTTGATTCAATTAGTTTTGCTTGAATGTGTTTGACTTTCATTTGATTAAATTAGCTTTGTTTAATTGTGTTTGACTTTTATTTGATTCAATTAGCTTTGTAGAATGCATTAGACTTTAATTTGAATCAAAAAGCTTTGTTTGACTGTGTTTGACTTACGTTTGATTCAATTACCTTTATTGAATGTGTTTGACTTTCATTTGATTCAATTATCTTTATAGAATGCATTTGACTTTCATTTGATTCAATTAGCTTTGCTTGAATGTGTTTGACTTTCTTTTGATTAAATTAGCTTTGTTTAATTGTGTTTGACTTTCATTTGATTCAATTAGCTTTATTAAATGCATTAGACTTTAATTTGATTCATAAAGCTTTGTTTGAATGTGTTTGGCTTTCATTTAATTCAACTAAATTTGTTTGAATGTGTTTCACTTTCATTTGATTCAATCAACTTTTTTTGAATGTGTTTGACTTTCATTTGATTCAATTAGCTTTGTAGAACGTATTTGACTTTCATTTATTAAATTAGCTTTGTTGAATGCATTAGACTTTAATTTGAATCAAAAGGCTTCGGTTCACTGTGTTTGACTTTCATTTGATTCAATTAGCTTTATTGAATGCATTTGACTATCATATGAGTCAAAAAGTTTTGTTTGAATGTGTTTGACTTTCATTTGATTCAACAAGCTTTGTTTGAATGTGTTTGACTTTCATTTGATTTAGAAAGCTTTGTTTGAAAGTGCTTGACTTGCATTTGATTTAATTAGCTTTGCTTGAATGTGTTTGACTTTCATTTGATTAAATTAGCTTTGTTAAATTGTGTTTGACTTTAATTTGATTCATAAAGCTTTGTTTGAATGTGTTTGGCTTTCATTTAATTCAACTAAATTTGTTTGAATGTGTTTCACTTTCATTTGATTCAATCAACTTCATTTGAATGTGTTTGACTTTCATTTGATTCAATTAGCTTTGTAGAATGTATTTGACTTTCATTTGATTAAATTAGCTTTGTTGAATGCATTAGACTTTAATTTGAATCAAAAGGCTTCGGTTCACTGTGTTTGACTTTCATTTGATTCAATTAGCTTTATTGAATGCATTTGACTTTCATTTGAGTCAAAAAGTTTTGTTTGAATGTGTTTGACTTTCATTTGATTCAACAAGCTTTGTTTGAATGTGTTTGACTTTCATTTGATTTAGAAAGCTTTGTTTGAAAGTGCTTGACTTGCATTTGATTTAATTAGTTTTGCTTGAATGTGTTTGACTTTCATTTGATTAAATTAGCTTTGTTAAATTGTGTTTGACTTTCATTTGATTCAATTAGCTTTGTTAAATGCATTAGACTTTAATTTGATTCATAAAGCTTTGTTTGAATGTGTTTGACTTTCACTTGATTCAATCCGCTTTGTTTGAATGTGTTTGACTTTCATTTAATTCAACTAAATTTGTTTGAATGTGTTTGACTTTCATTTGATTCAAGTAGCTTTGTTTGAATGTGTTTGACTTTCATTTGATTCTATTAGCTTTGTAGAATGCATTTGACTTTCATTTGATTAAATTAGCTTTGTTGAATGCATTAGACTTTAATTTGAATCAAAAAGCTTTGGTTCACTGTGTTTGACTTTCATTTGATTTAATTAGCTTTGCTTGAATCTGTTTGACTTTCATTTGATTCAATTAGCTTTGTTTGAATGTGTTTGACTTTTATTTGATTCAAAAAGCTTTGTTTGAACGTGTTTGACTTTCATTTTATTCAATTAGCTTTGTTTGAATGTGTTTGACTTTTATTTGATTCAATTAGCTTTGTACAATGAATTTGACTTTCATTTGATTTAATTAGCTTTGTTGAATGTATTTGACTTTCATTTGATTCAGAAAGCTTTGTTTGAATGTGTTTTACTTTCATTTGATTTAATTAGCTTTGTTTAAATGTGTTTGACTTTTATTTGATTCAAAAAGATTTGTTTGAATGTGTTTGACTTTCATTTGATTCAATTAGCTTTGTTTGAATGTGTTTGACTTTGATTTGATTCCTTTAGCTTTGTAAAATGCATTTGACTTTAATTTGATTCAAAAAGCTTTATTTGAATGTGTTTGACTTTCTATCGAATCAATTAGCTTTGATGAATGCATTTGACTTTCAATTAATTCAAAAAGCTCTGTTTGAATGTGTTTGATTTTCATTTGATTTCATTAGTTTTGCTTGAATGTGTTTGACCTTCATTTGATAAAATTAGCTTTGTTTAATTGTGTTTGACTTTTATTTGATTCAATTAGCTTTGTTTGACTATGTTTGACTTTTGTTTGATTCAATTAGCTTTATTGAATGTGTTTGACTTTCATTTGATTCAATTAGCTTTATTGAATGCATTTGACTTTCATTTGATTCAATTAGCTTTGCTTGAATGTGTTTGACTTTCATTTGATTAAATTAGCTTTGTTTAATTGTGTTTGACTTTCATTTGATTCAATTAGCTTTGTTAAATGCATTAGACTTTAATTTGATTCATAAAGCTTTGTTTGAATGTGTTTAACTTTCACTTGATTCAATCCGCTTTGTTTTAATGTGTTTGACTTTCATTTAATTCAGCTAAATTTGTTTGAATGTGTTTCACTTTCATTTGATTCAATCAGCTTTTTTTGAATGTGTTTGACTTTCATTTGATTCAATTAGCTTTGTAGAATGTATTTTACTTTCATTTCATTAAATTAGCTTTGTTGAATGCATTAGACTTTAATTTGAATCAAAAAGCTTCGGTTCACTGTGTTTGACTTTCATTTAATTCAATTAGCTTTATTGAATGCATTTGACTTTCATTTTAGTCAAAAAGTTTTATTTGAATGTGTTTGACTTTCATTTGATTCAACTAGCTTTGTTTGAATGTGTTTGACTTGCATTTGATTTAGAAAGCTATCTTTGAAAGTGCTTGACTTGCATTTGATTTAATTAGCTTTGCTTGAATGTGTTTCACTTTCATTTGATTAAATTAGCTTTGTTTAATTGTGTTTGACTTTTATTTGATTCAATTAGCTTTGTAGAATGCATTAGACTTTAATTTGAATCAAAAAGCTTTGTTTGACTGTGTTTGACTTTCGTTTGACTCAATTAGCTTTATTGAATGTGTTTGACTTTCATTTGATTCAATTAGCTTTATTGAATGTATTTGACTTTCATTTGATTCAATTAGCTTTGCTTGAATGTGTTTGACTTTCATTTGATTAAATTAGCTTTGTTTAATTGTGTTTGACTTTCATTTGATTTAATTAGCTTTGTTAAATGCATTAGACTTTAATTTGATTCATAAAGCTTTGTTTGAATGTGTTTGACTTTCACTTGATTCAATCCGCTTTGTTTGAATGTGTATGACTTTCATTTAATTCAACTAAATTTGTTTGAATGTGTTTCACTTTCATTTGATTCAATCAGCTTTTTTTGAATGTGTTTGACTTTCATTTGATTCAATTAGCTTTGTAGAATGTATTTGACTTTCATTTGATTAAATTAGCTTTGTTGAATGCATTAGACTTTAATTTGAATCAAAAGGCTTCGGTTCACTTTGTTTGACTTTCATTTGATTCAATTAGCATTATTGAATGCATTTGACTTTCATTTGAGTCAAAAAGTTTTGTTTGAATGTGTTTGACTTTCATTTGATTCAACTAGCTTTGTTTGAATGTGTTTGACTTTCATTTTATTTAGAAAGCTTTGTTTGAAAGTGCTTGACTTGCATTTGATTTAATTAGCTTTGCTTGAATGTGTTTGACTTTCATTTGATTAAATTAGCTTTGTTTAATTGTGTTTGACTTTCATTTGATTCAATTAGATTTGTTTGAATGTGTTTGACTTTTATTTGATTCAATTAGCTTTGTTTGAATGTGTTTGACTTTCATTTGATTCAATTAGCTTTATTGAATGCATTTGACTTTCATTTGATTCAATTAGCTTTGCCTGATTGTGTTTGACTTTCATTTAATTAAATTAGCTTTGTTTAATTGTGTTTGACTTTTATTTGATTCAATTAGCTTTGTAGAATGCAATAGACTTTAATTTGAATCAAAAAGCTTTGGTTGACTGTGTTTGACTTTTGTTTGATTCAATCCGCTTTGTTTTAATATGTTTGTCTTTCATTTAATTCAGCTAAATTTGTTTGAATGTGTTTCACTTTCATTTGATTCAATCAGCTTTTTTTGAATGTTTTTGACTTTCATTTGATTCAATTAGCTTTGTAGAATGTATTTGACTTTCATTTGATTCAATTAGCTTTGCTTGAATGTGTTTGACTTTCATTTGATTAAATTAGCTTTGTTTAATTGTGTTTGACTTTCATTTGATTTAATTAGCTTTGTTAAATGCATTAGACTTTAATTTGATTCATAAAGCTTTGTTTGAATGTGTTTGACTTTCACTTGATTCAATCCGCTTTGTTTGAATGTGTATGACTTTCATTTAATTCAACTAAATTTGTTTGAATGTGTTTCACTTTCATTTGATTCAATCAGCTTTTTTTGAATGTGTTTGACTTTCATTTGATTCAATTAGCTTTGTAGAATGTATTTGACTTTCATTTGATTAAATTAGCTTTGTTGAATGCATTAGACTTTAATTTGAATCAAAAGGCTTCGGTTCACTGTGTTTGACTTTCATTTGATTCTATTAGCTTTATTGAATGCATTTGACTTTCATTTGAGTCAAAAAGTTTTGTTTGAATGTGTTTGACTTTCATTTGATTCAACTAGCTTTGTTTGAATGTGTTTGACTTTCATTTGATTTAGAAAGCTTTCTTTGAAAGTGCTTGACTTTCATTTGATTTAATTAGCTTTATTGAATGTGTTTGACTTTCATTTGATTCAATTAGCTTTATTGAATGTATTTGACTTTCATTTGATTCAATTAGCTTTGCTTGAATGTGTTTGACTTTCATTTGATTAAATTAGCTTTGTTTAATTGTGTTTGACTTTCATTTGATTTAATTAGCTTTGTTAAATGCATTAGACTTTAATTTGATTCATAAAGCTTTGTTTGAATGTGTTTGACTTTCACTTGATTCAATCCGCTTTGTTTGAATGTGTATGACTTTCATTTAATTCAACTAAATTTGTTTGAATGTGTTTCACTTTCATTTGATTCAATCAGCTTTTTTTGAATGTGTTTGACTTTCATTTGATTCAATTAGCTTTGTAGAATGTATTTGACTTTCATTTGATTAAATTAGCTTTGTTGAATGCATTAGACTTTAATTTGAATCAAAAGGCTTCGGTTCACTGTGTTTGACTTTCATTTGATTCTATTAGCTTTATTGAATGCATTTGACTTTCATTTGAGTCAAAAAGTTTTGTTTGAATGTGTTTGACTTTCATTTGATTCAACTAGCTTTGTTTGAATGTGTTTGACTTTCATTTGATTTAGAAAGCTTTCTTTGAAAGTGCTTGACTTGCATTTGATTTAATTAGCTTTGCTTGAATGTGTTTGACTTTCATTTGATTAAATTAGCTTTTTTAATTGTGTTTGACTTTTATTTGATTCAATTAGCTTTGTAGAATGCATTAAACTTTAATTTGAATCAAAAAGCTTTGTTTGACTGTGTTTGACTTTCGTTTGATTCAATTAGCTTTATTGAATGTGTTTGACTTTCATTTGATTCAATTAGCTTTATTGAATGCATTATACTTTCATTTGATTCAATTAGCTTTGCTTGAATGTGTTTGACTTTCATTTGATTAAATTAGCTTTGTTTAATTGTGTTTGACTTTCATTTGATTTAATTAGCTTTGTTAAATGCATTAGACTTTAATTTGATTCATAAAGCTTTGTTTGAATGTGTTTGACTTTCACTTGATTCAATCCGCTTTGTTTGAATGTGTTTGACTTTCATTTAATTCAACTAAATTTGTTTGAATGTGTTTCACTTTCATTTGATTCAATCAACTTTTTTTGAATGTGTTTCACTTTCATTTGATTCAATCAGCTTTTTTGAATGTGTTTGACTTTCATTTGATTCAATTAGCTTTGTAGAATGTATTTGACTTTCGTTTGATTAAATTAGCTTTGTTGAATGCATTAGACTTTAATTTGAATCAAAAGGCTTCGGTTCACTATGTTTGACTTTCATTTGATTCAATCAGCTTTATTGAATGGATTTGACTTTCATTTGAGTCAAAAAGTTTTGTTTGAATGTGTTTCACTTTCATTTGATTCAACAAGCTTTGTTTGAATGTGTTTGACTTTCATTTGATTTAGAAAGCTTTGTTTAAAAGTGCTTGACTTGCATTTGATTTAATTAGCTTTGCTTGAATGTGTTTGACTTTCATTTGATTAAATTAGCTTTGTTTAATTGTGTTTGACTTTCATTTGATTCAATTAGCTTTCTTAAATGCATTAGACTTTAATTTGATTCATAAAGCTTTGTTTGAATGTGTTCGACTTTCATTTGATTCAATCCGCTTTGTTTGAATGTGTTTGACTTTCATTTAATTCAACTAAATTTGTTTGAATGTGTTTGACTTTCATTCGATTCAATAAGCTTTGTTTGAATGTGTTTGACTTTCATTTTATTCAATTAGCTTTGTAGAATGCATTTGACTTTCATTTGATTAAATTAGCTTTGTTGAATGCATTAGACTTTAATTTGAATCAAAAAGCTTTGGTTCACTGTGTTTGACTTTTATTTGATTTAATTAGCTTTGCTTGAATCTGTTTGACTTTCATTTGATTCAATTAGCTTTGTTTGAATGTGTTTGACTTTTATTTGATTCAAAAAGCTTTGTTTGAACGTGTTTGACTTTCATTTTATTCAATTAGCATTGTTTGAATGTGTTTGACTTTTATTTGATTCAATTAGCTTTTTACAATGAATTTGACTTTTATTTGATTCAATTAGCTTTGTAGAATGCATTAGATTTTAATTTGAATCAAAAAGCTTTGTTTGACTGTGTTTGACTTTCGTTTGATTAAATTTGCTTTATTGAATGTGTTTGACTTTCATTTGATTCAATTAGCTTTATTGAATGCATTTGACTTTCATTTGATTCAATTAGCTTTGCTTGAATGTGTTTGACTTTCATTTGATTCAATTAGCTTTGTTAAATGCATTAGACTTTAATTTGATTCATAAAGCTTTGTTTGAATGTGTTTAACTTTCACTTGATTCAATCCGCTTTGTTTTAATGTGTTTGACTTTCATTTAATTCAACTAAATTTGTTTGAATGTGTTTCACTTTCATTTGATTCAATCAGCTTTTTTTTAATGTCTTTGACTTTAATTTGATTCAATTAGCTTTGTAGAATGTATTTGACTTTCATTTGATTAAATTAGCTTTGTTGAATGCATTAGACTTTAATTTGAATCAAAAGGCTTCGGTTCACTGTGTTTGACTTTCATTTGATTCAATTAGCTTTATTGAATGCATTTGACTTTCATTTGAGTCAAAAAGTTTTGTTTGAATGTGTTTGACTTTCATTTGATTCAACTAGCTTTGTTTGAATGTGTTTGACTTTCATTTGATTTATAAAGCTTTGTTTGAAAGTGCTTGACTTGCATTTGATTTAATTTGCTTTGCTTGAATGTGTTTGACTTTCATTTGATTAAATTAGCTTTGTTTAATTGTGTTTGACTTTCATTTGATTCAACTAGATTTGTTTGAATGTGTTTGACTTTCATTTGATTCAATTAGCTTTGTTGAATGCATTAGACTTTAATTTGATTCAAAAAGCTTTTTTTGAATGTGTTTGATTATCATTTTATTCAATTAGCTTTGTTTGAATGTGTTTGACTTTTACTTGATCAAAAAGATTTATTTGAATGTGTTTTACTTTCATTTGATTCAATTAGCTTTGCTTGAATGTGTTTGACTTTCATTTGATTTAATTAGCTTTGTTGAATGCATTAGACTTTAATTTGATTCAAAAAGCTTTTTTTGAATGTGTTTGATTATCATTTGATTCAATTAGCTTTGTTGAATGTATTTGACTTTCATTTGATTCAGAAAGCTTTGTTTGAATGTGTTTTACTTTCATTTGATTTAATTAGCTTTGTTTAAATGTGTTTGACTTTTATTTGATTCAAAAAGCTTTGTTTGAATGTGTTTGACTTTTATTTGATTCAATTAGCTTCGTTTGAATGTGTTTGACTATGATTTGATTCGTTTAGCTTTGTAGAATGCATTTGACTTTAATTTGATTCAAAAAGCTTGATTTGAATGTGTTTAACTTTCATTCGAATCAATTAGCTTTGTTTAAATGTGTTTGACTTTCATTTGATTCAATTAGCTTTGTACAATGCATTTGACTTTCATTTTATTAAATTAGCTTTGTAGAATGCATTTGACTTTAATTTGATTCAAAAAGCTTTATTTGAATGTGTTTGACTTTCATTCGAATCAATTAGCTTTGATGAATGTATTTGACTTTCAATTGATTCAAAAAGCTCTGTTTGAATGTGTTTGACTTTCATTTGAGTCAAAAAGTTTTGTTTGAATGTGTTTGACTTTCATTTGATTCAACTAGCTTTGTTTGAATGTGTTTGACTTTCATTTGATTTATAAAGCTTTGTTTGAAAGTGCTTGACTTGCATTTGATTTAATTTGCTTTGCTTGAATGTGTTTGACTTTCATTTGATTAAATTAGCTTTGTTTAATTGTGTTTGACTTTCATTTGATTCAACTAGATTTGTTTGAATGTGTTTGACTTTCATTTGATTCAATTAGCTTTGTTGAATGCATTAGACTTTAATTTGATTCAAAAAGCTTTTTTTGAATGTGTTTGATTATCATTTTATTCAATTAGCTTTGTTTGAATGTGTTTGACTTTTACTTGATCAAAAAGATTTATTTGAATGTGTTTTACTTTCATTTGATTCAATTAGCTTTGCTTGAATGTGTTTGACTTTCATTTGATTTAATTAGCTTTGTTGAATGCATTAGACTTTAATTTGATTCAAAAAGCTTTTTTTGAATGTGTTTGATTATCATTTGATTCAATTAGCTTTGTTGAATGTATTTGACTTTCATTTGATTCAGAAAGCTTTGTTTGAATGTGTTTTACTTTCATTTGATTTAATTAGCTTTGTTTAAATGTGTTTGACTTTTATTTGATTCAAAAAGCTTTGTTTGAATGTGTTTGACTTTTATTTGATTCAATTAGCTTCGTTTGAATGTGTTTGACTATGATTTGATTCGTTTAGCTTTGTAGAATGCATTTGACTTTAATTTGATTCAAAAAGCTTGATTTGAATGTGTTTAACTTTCATTCGAATCAATTAGCTTTGTTTAAATGTGTTTGACTTTCATTTGATTCAATTAGCTTTGTACAATGCATTTGACTTTCATTTTATTAAATTAGCTTTGTAGAATGCATTTGACTTTAATTTGATTCAAAAAGCTTTATTTGAATGTGTTTGACTTTCATTCGAATCAATTAGCTTTGATGAATGCATTTGACTTTCAATTGATTCAAAAAGCTCTGTTTGAATGTGTTTGACTTTCATTTGATTCAATTAGTTTTGCTTGAATTGTGTTTGACTTTCATTTGATTCAATTAGCTTTGTTTAATTGTGTTTGACTTTTATTTGATTCAATTAGCTTTGTAGAATGCATTAGATTTTAATTTGAATCAAAAAGCTTTGTTTAATTGTGTTTGACTTTCATTTGATTTAATTAGCTTTGCTTGAATGTGTTTGACTTTCATTTGATTCAATTAGCTTTATTTAATTGTGTTTGACTTTCATTTGATTCAATTAGCTTTGTTTAATTGTGTTTGACTTTTATTTGATTCAATTAGCTTTGTAGAATGCATTAGATTTTAATTTGAATCAAAAAGCTTTGTTTGACTGTGTTTGACTTTCGTTTGATTAAATTTGCTTTATTGAATGTGTTTGACTTTCATTTGATTCAATTAGCTTTATTGAATGCATTTGACTTTCATTTGATTCAATTAGCTTTGCTTGAATGTGTTTGACTTTCATTTGATTAAATTAGCTTTGTTTAATTGTGTTTGACTTTCATTTGATTCAATTAGCTTTGTTAAATGCATTAGACTTTAATTTGATTCATAAAGCTTTGGTTGAATGTGTTTAACTTTCACTTGATTCAATCCGCTTTGTTTTAATGTGTTTGACTTTCATTTAATTCAACTAAATTTGTTTGAATGTGTTTCACTTTCATTTGATTTAATCAGCTTTTTTTGAATGTGTTTGACTTTCATTTGATTCAATTAGCTTTGTAGAATGTATTTGACTTTCAGTTGATTAAATTAGCTTTGTTGAATGCATTAGACTTTAATTTGAATCAAAAGGCTTGGGTTCACTGTGTTTGACTTTCATTTGATTCAATTAGCTTTATTGAATGCATTTGACTTTCATTTGAGTCAAAAAGTTTTGTTTGAATGTGTTTGACTTTCATTTGATTCAACAAGTTTTGTTTGAATGTGTTTGACTTGCATTTGATTTAATTTGCTTTGCTTGAATGTGTTTGACTTTCATTTGATTAAATTAGCTTTGTTTAATTGTGTTTGACTTTCATTTGATTCAACTAGATTTGTTTGAATGTGTTTGACTTTCATTTGATTCAATTAGCTTTGTTGAATGCATTAGACTTTAATTTGATTCAAAAAGCTTTTTTTGAATGTCTTTGATTATCATTTTATTCAATTAGCTTTGTTTGAATGTGTTTGACTTTTACTTGATCAAAAAGATTTATTTGAATGTGTTTTACTTTCATTTGATTCAATTAGCTTTGCTTGAATGTGTTTGACTTTCATTTGATTTAATTAGCTTTGTTGAATGCATTAGACTTTAATTTGATTCAAAAAGCTTTTTTTGAATGTGTTTGATTATCATTTGATTCAATTAGCTTTGTTGAATGTATTTGACTTTCATTTGATTCAGAAAGCTTTGTTTGAATGTGTTTTACTTTCATTTGATTTAATTAGCTTTGTTTAAATGTGTTTGACTTTTATTTGATTCAAAAAGCTTTGTTTGAATGTGTTTGACTTTTATTTGATTCAATTAGCTTCGTTTGAATGTGTTTGACTATGATTTGATTCGTTTAGCTTTGTAGAATGCATTTGACTTTAATTTGATTCAAAAAGCTTGATTTGAATGTGTTTAACTTTCATTCGAATCAATTAGCTTTGTTTAAATGTGTTTGACTTTCATTTGATTCAATTAGCTTTGTACAATGCATTTGACTTTCATTTTATTAAATTAGCTTTGTAGAATGCATTTGACTTTAATTTGATTCAAAAAGCTTTATTTGAATGTGTTTGACTTTCATTCGAATCAATTAGCTTTGATGAATGTATTTGACTTTCAATTGATTCAAAAAGCTCTGTTTGAATGTGTTTGACTTTCATTTGAGTCAAAAAGTTTTGTTTGAATGTGTTTGACTTTCATTTGATTCAACTAGCTTTGTTTGAATGTGTTTGACTTTCATTTGATTTATAAAGCTTTGTTTGAAAGTGCTTGACTTGCATTTGATTTAATTTGCTTTGCTTGAATGTGTTTGACTTTCATTTGATTAAATTAGCTTTGTTTAATTGTGTTTGACTTTCATTTGATTCAACTAGATTTGTTTGAATGTGTTTGACTTTCATTTGATTCAATTAGCTTTGTTGAATGCATTAGACTTTAATTTGATTCAAAAAGCTTTTTTTGAATGTGTTTGATTATCATTTTATTCAATTAGCTTTGTTTGAATGTGTTTGACTTTTACTTGATCAAAAAGATTTATTTGAATGTGTTTTACTTTCATTTGATTCAATTAGCTTTGCTTGAATGTGTTTGACTTTCATTTGATTTAATTAGCTTTGTTGAATGCATTAGACTTTAATTTGATTCAAAAAGCTTTTTTTGAATGTGTTTGATTATCATTTGATTCAATTAGCTTTGTTGAATGTATTTGACTTTCATTTGATTCAGAAAGCTTTGTTTGAATGTGTTTTACTTTCATTTGATTTAATTAGCTTTGTTTAAATGTGTTTGACTTTTATTTGATTCAAAAAGCTTTGTTTGAATGTGTTTGACTTTTATTTGATTCAATTAGCTTCGTTTGAATGTGTTTGACTATGATTTGATTCGTTTAGCTTTGTAGAATGCATTTGACTTTAATTTGATTCAAAAAGCTTGATTTGAATGTGTTTAACTTTCATTCGAATCAATTAGCTTTGTTTAAATGTGTTTGACTTTCATTTGATTCAATTAGCTTTGTACAATGCATTTGACTTTCATTTTATTAAATTAGCTTTGTAGAATGCATTTGACTTTAATTTGATTCAAAAAGCTTTATTTGAATGTGTTTGACTTTCATTCGAATCAATTAGCTTTGATGAATGCATTTGACTTTCAATTGATTCAAAAAGCTCTGTTTGAATGTGTTTGACTTTCATTTGATTCAATTAGTTTTGCTTGAATTGTGTTTGACTTTCATTTGATTCAATTAGCTTTGTTTAATTGTGTTTGACTTTTATTTGATTCAATTAGCTTTGTAGAATGCATTAGATTTTAATTTGAATCAAAAAGCTTTGTTTAATTGTGTTTGACTTTCATTTGATTTAATTAGCTTTGCTTGAATGTGTTTGACTTTCATTTGATTCAATTAGCTTTATTTAATTGTGTTTGACTTTCATTTGATTCAATTAGCTTTGTTTAATTGTGTTTGACTTTTATTTGATTCAATTAGCTTTGTAGAATGCATTAGATTTTAATTTGAATCAAAAAGCTTTGTTTGACTGTGTTTGACTTTCGTTTGATTAAATTTGCTTTATTGAATGTGTTTGACTTTCATTTGATTCAATTAGCTTTATTGAATGCATTTGACTTTCATTTGATTCAATTAGCTTTGCTTGAATGTGTTTGACTTTCATTTGATTAAATTAGCTTTGTTTAATTGTGTTTGACTTTCATTTGATTCAATTAGCTTTGTTAAATGCATTAGACTTTAATTTGATTCATAAAGCTTTGGTTGAATGTGTTTAACTTTCACTTGATTCAATCCGCTTTGTTTTAATGTGTTTGACTTTCATTTAATTCAACTAAATTTGTTTGAATGTGTTTCACTTTCATTTGATTTAATCAGCTTTTTTTGAATGTGTTTGACTTTCATTTGATTCAATTAGCTTTGTAGAATGTATTTGACTTTCAGTTGATTAAATTAGCTTTGTTGAATGCATTAGACTTTAATTTGAATCAAAAGGCTTGGGTTCACTGTGTTTGACTTTCATTTGATTCAATTAGCTTTATTGAATGCATTTGACTTTCATTTGAGTCAAAAAGTTTTGTTTGAATGTGTTTGACTTTCATTTGATTCAACAAGCTTTGTTTGAATGTGTTTGACTTTCATTTGATTTAGAAAGCTTTGTTTGAAAGTGCTTGACTTGCATTTGATTTAATTAGCTTTGCTTGAATGTGTTTGACTTTCATTTGATTAAATTAGCTTTGTTTAATTGTGTTTGACTTTCATTTGATTCAATTAGATTTGTTTGAATGTGTTTGACTTTCATTTGATTCAATTAGCTTTGTTGAATGCATTAGACTTTAATTTGATTCAAAAAGCTTTTTTTGAATGTGTTTGATTATCAATTTATTCAATTAGCTTTGTTTGAATGTGTTTGACTTTAATTTGATTCAAAAAGCTTTGTGTGAACGTGTTTGACTTTCATTTTATTCAATTAGCTTTGTTTAAATGTGTTTGACTTTCATTTGATTCAATTAGCTTTGTACAATGCATTTGACTTTCATTTTATTAAATTAGCTTTGTAGAATGCATTTGACTTTAATTTGATTCAAAAAGCTTTATTTGAATGTGTTTGACTTTCATTCGAATCAATTAGCTTTGATGAATGCATGTGACTTTCAATTGATTCAAAAAGCTCTGTTTGAATGTGTTTGACTTTCATTTGATTCAATTAGTTTTGCTGTGTTTGACTTTCATTTGATTAAATTAGCTTTGTTTAATTGTGTTTGACTTTTATTTGATTCAATTAGCTTTGTAGAATGCATTAGATTTAATTTGAATCAAAAAGCTTTGTTTGAATGTGTTTGACTTTCGTTTGATTCAATTAGCTTTATTGAATGTGTTTGACTTTCATTTGATTCAATTAGCGTTATTGAATGCATTTGACTTTCATTTGATTCAATTAGCTTTGCTTGAATGTGTTTGACTTTCATTTGATTAAATTAGCTTTGTTTAATTGTGTTTGACTTTCATCTGATTCAATTAGCTTTGTTAAATGTATTAGACTTTAATTTGATTCATAAAGCTTTGTTTGAATGTGTTTGACTTTCACTTGATTCAATCCGCTTTGTTTTAATGTGTTTGACTTTCATTTAATTCAACTAAATTTGTTTGAATGTGTTTCACTTTCATTTGATTCAATCAACTTTTTTTGAATGTGTTTGACTTTCATTTGATTCAATTAGCTTTGTAGAATGTATTTGACTTTCATTTGATTAAATTAGCTTTGTTGAATGCATTAGACTTTAATTTGAATTAAAAGGCTTCGGTTCACTGTGTTTGACTTTCATTTGATTCAATTAGCTTTATTGAATGCATTTGACTTTCATTTGAGTCAAAAAGTTTTGTTTGAATGTGTTTGACTTTCATTTGATTCAACAAGCTTTGTTTGAATGTGTTTGACTTTCATTTGATTTAGAAAGCTTTGTTTGAAAGTGCTTGACTTGCATTTGATTTAATTAGCTTTGTTGAATGCATTTGACTTTCATTTGATTCAAAAAGCGTTGTTTGAATGTATTTGACTTTCATTTGATTCAATTAGCTTTGTTTGAATGTGTTTGACTTTCATTCGATTAAATTAGCTTTGTAGAATGCATTTGACTTTCATTTGATTCAATAAGCTTTATTTGAATGTGTTTGACTTTCATTCAAATCAATTAGGTTTGATGAATACATCTGACTTCCATTTGATTCAAAAAGCTCTGTTTGAATGTGTTTTACTTTCATTTGATTCAATTAGATTTGCTTGAATGTGTTTGACTTTCATTTGATTAAATTAGCTTTGTTTAATTGTGTTTGACTTTTATTTAATTCAATTAGCTTTGTAGAATGCATTAGACTTTTATTTGAATAAAAAAGCTTTGGTTGACTGTGTTTGACTTTTGTTTGATTCAATTAGCTTTATTGAATGCATTTGACTTTTATTTGATTCAAAAAGCTCTGTTTGAATGTGTTTCACTTTCAATTGATTCAATTACCTTTGCTTGATTGTGTTTGACTTTCATTTGATTAAATTACCTTTCTCGAATGCATTTGACTTCATTTGATTTAGAAACCTTTGTTTGAAAGTGTTTACCTTGCATTTGATTTAATTAGCTTTGTTTGAATGTGTTTGACTTTAATTTGATTCAAAAATCTTTGTTTGATTGTGTTTGACTTTCATTTGATTCAACTAGCTTTGTTTGAATGTGTTTGACTTTCATTTGATTCAATCAGCTTTGTTTGAATGTGTTTGACTTTCATTCGATTAAATTAGCTTTGTAGAATGCATTTGACTTTCATTTGATTCAATAAGCTTTATTTGAATGTGTTTGACTTTCATTCAAATCAATTAGGTTTGATGAATACATCTGACTTCCATTTGATTCAAAAAGCTCTGTTTGAATGTGTTTTACTTTCATTTGATTCAATTAGATTTGCTTGAATGTGTTTGACTTTCATTTGATTAAATTAGCTTTGTTTAATTGTGTTTGACTTTTATTTGATTCAATTAGCTTTGTAGAATGCATTAGACTTTTATTTGAATAAAAAAGCTTTGGTTGACTGTGTTTGACTTTTGTTTGATTCAATTAGCTTTATTGAATGCATTTGACTTTTATTTGATTCAAAAAGCTCTGTTTGAATGTGTTTCACTTTCAATTGATTCAATTACGTTTGCTTGATTGTGTTTGACTTTCATTTGATTAAATTACCTTTCTCGAATGCATTTGACTTCATTTGATTTAGAAAGCTTTGTTTGAAAGTGTTTACCTTGCATTTGATTTAATTAGCTTTGTTTGAATGTGTTTGACTTTAATTTGATTCAAAAATCTTTGTTTGAATGTGTTTGACTTTCATTTGATTCAACAAGCTTTGTTTGAATGTGTTTGACTTTCATTTGATTTAGAAAGCTTTGTTTGAAAGTGCTTGACTTGCATTTGATTTAATTAGCTTTGTTGAATGCATTTGACTTTCATTTGATTCAAAAAGCATTGTTTGAATGTATTTGACTTTCATTTGATTCAATTAGCTTTGTTTGAATGTGTTTGACTTTCATTCGATTAAATTAGCTTTGTAGAATGCATTTGACTTTCATTTGATTCAATAAGCTTTATTTGAATGTGTTTGACTTTCATTCAAATCAATTAGGTTTGATGAATACATCTGACTTCCATTTGATTCAAAAAGCTCTGTTTGAATGTGTTTTACTTTCATTTGATTCAATTAGATTTGCTTGAATGTGTTTGACTTTCATTTGATTAAATTAGCTTTGTTTAATTGTGTTTGACTTTTATTTGATTCAATTAGCTTTGTAGAATGCATTAGACTTTTATTTGAATAAAAAAGCTTTGGTTGACTGTGTTTGACTTTTGTTTGATTCAATTAGCTTTATTGAATGCATTTGACTTTTATTTGATTCAAAAAGCTCTGTTTGAATGTGTTTCACTTTCAATTGATTCAATTACCTTTGCTTGATTGTGTTTGACTTTCATTTGATTAAATTACCTTTCTCGAATGCATTTGACTTCATTTGATTTAGAAAGCTTTGTTTGAAAGTGTTTACCTTGCATTTGATTTAATTAGCTTTGTTTGAATGTGTTTGACTTTAATTTGATTCAAAAATCTTTGTTTGATTGTGTTTGACTTTCATTTGATTCAACTAGCTTTGTTTGAATGTGTTTGACTTTCATTTGATTCAATCAGCTTTGTTTGAATGTGTTTTACTTTCATTTGATTTAATTAGCTTTGTTTAAATGTGTTTGACTTTCATTTAATTCAACTAAATTTGTTTGAATGTGTTTGACTTTCATTTGATTCAATAAGCTTTGTTTGAATGTATTTGACTTTCATTTGATTCAATTAGCTTTGTAGAATGCATTTGACTTTCATTTGATTAAATTAGCTTTGTTTAATGCATTAGACTTTAATTTGAATCAAAAAGCTTTGGTTCACTGTGTTTGACTTTCATTTGATTTAATTAGCTTTGCTTGAATCTGTTTGACTTTCATTTGATTCAATTAGCTTTGTTTGAATGTGTTTGACTTTTATTTGATTTAAAAAACTTTGTTAGAACGTGTAAGACTTTCATTTTATTCAATTAGCTTTGTTTGAATGTGTTTGACTTTTATTTGATTCAATTAGCTTTGTACAATGAATTTGACTTTCATTTGATTTAATTAGCTTTGTTGAATGTATTTGACTTTCATTTGATTCAGAAAGCTTTGTTTGAATGTGTTTTACTTTCATTTGATTTTATTATCTTTGTTTAAATGTGTTTGACTTTTATTTGATTCAAAAAGATTTGTTTGAATGTCTTTGACTTTCATTTGATTCAATTAGCTTTGTTTGAATGTGTTTGACTTTGATTTGATTCGTTTAGCTTTGTAAAATGCATTTGACTTTAATTTGATTCAAAAAGCTTTATTTGAATGTGTTTGATTTTCATTCGAATCAATTAGCTTTGATGAATGCATTTGACTTTCATTTAATTCAAAAAGTTATGTTTGAATGTGTTTGACTTTCATTTGATTTAATTAGTTTTGCTTGAATGTTTTTGACTTTCATTTGATTAAATTAGCTTTGTTTAATTGTGTTTGACTTTTATTTGATTCAATTAGCTTTGTAGAATGCATTAGACTTTAATTTGAATCATAAAGCTTTGTTTGACTGTGTTTGACTTTCGTTTGATTCAATTAGCTTTATTGAATGTGTTTGACTTTCATTTGATTTAATTAGTGTTTCGGGGTTTTCTGATGTCCTGCGGGAGAGTTACAATTCCGAGACTGGAACCGGACGCCTGTACCTGCAAAATAACGGAGACTCCTGGGAGCTCTGCCTCCAACGGTCAAGTTAGTACCTGATTAAGGAGTAATTAATGCGGAAATTATAGTGATTTGGTCTCTCTCGGTGAGAGTGTTTAATGTAGGTAATCTGCTTTGTTAGCGAGATCAGCCGGTTATTACTGTGTGTAATTAATGTGTTTTTTCCGTAATGTTTTTATCCTTCCCCTTAATGAGGATTAAGGGAGGTATTTATAACCTTGGAAAACGTGCCCATCCTAGGTTTAGGTTAACCTAGGGCCGGTTGGGCTTCCCACGGAAGTTGGGCCTGGGTGGCCGGTTTCCCCATTAGGCATGGAGTATGCCACATGTCATGACATAATAGGTCCAAGGTGGACGAATAAGCGCGTGCCACGTGGCAAGCCCAGACAGTTCCAACTGGGGGACACTTGGCAGGACCTGATTGGTCCACGTGGCGCATTCCGATTGGTGGGAGCAAAATCCCCTAATCATTTGCCCCTCACAGGTGGCACGTGATTGGTCACGTGTTTCGTGTGACAGGTGTCGCACTGTAACAGGCGACGACCTGCTACAGGTGTCAGTCGGCGAAAGGACGAGAGATTTTCCCGCCCAAATTTTGAATTCTGAAAGTGACCCTTCGCCTTCTCACTTCGCCTATATAAGGGAGAGTTTTCTTGAGTCATTTTCACACTTTGAGAACTTTTTGAGAACATTCGGACCCCTGAACTTGCTCTGACATTTTGGACCTTTTCTGCCTACGGCCTGTTCCGACAAGCCGACTGCACAGGATTTTCAGAACTTCATCAACCGTCACTCGTTCAGGTAACTCAGTTCTCTTACTCTTAATTTTCTTTTTATTTTCTGAAATGGCACCACGGAAGCACACGACACGACCTAGGTTAGTGATCAGCCGGTCACCGGGGACGGCTGAATCTAGGACTAGGAGTGTCGCCTGCCCTTTTCCGGACCCATCTTTGCCCTTTATACAAAGTCCGACTGTATCTGTGTCTATGCAAAGCAGGATGGCCAGAACGAAAAAGACAGCTAGGATCTCAAATTCAGACGGCTCCTCCCACAGGGTGCCGCTTAGTGAAACATCTGACCAGGCGCCAGATGTGGAAGTGAAACAAGGCGGCCTGGATGCCGGCAATTCTGTGGGGGGAGTCATAGTGACCCCTTCCCATTTAACAGTTAACAAATCTGCTCCTTTTCAGAGAGAGGAGGCGGGCCCCTCCGGGAGAGGGGAGGAGTCGTCCTCTTCGGACTCGTCGGAGGACGATTCCGAGTCAAGCTCTTCTGGCCATGCTTCTTAGGGTACAGAAGAGAAAAACAGCCGCCTACAAGAGGCGAGACTTTCTCACGCAGTTCAGAAGGGGGACAATTGGGCGGAACCATCCGCCTCTTACCGAGAGCTAAATACCCCCTACTACTGCACGGTACCTCGGGGCCGAATCACAGCCATGCAAGAGAAAGTGGAGAGCTTTATTGCAAACCACACCATGGGCCCCGATTTTCTAGTGTTTGTGCCGGATCCAGAAGACATAGTCGTCTGGCCAGCTGGTTCCAGTTATGATAGTGCCTTCTTTGGCTGCTACGAGGCGGCCATCAAGGCAGGGCTTCGCTTCCCATTACATCCGGCTGTTCAGCGGATTTTGGATGGGTATGAGTTGGGGTTATGGCAGTTAGCCCCAAACTCCTGGGTCAACGTACTCGGCTATGTAGCCGGGTGCGAACTGCACGGGGTGGAGCCGAGCTTCGAGGCTTTCGCCCATATGAACTATCTCAGCCGGACCCCTAAGACGGGCGGTACCAGCTGGTATCAATTGACAAGCCACAGGGGCTAACTCATGACAAGAGGTAAAGCAAACAAGTGGAAGGACTGGCGGAGCACCTTCCACATCATTGAGAGTTCAGACATTGAGCTGAACAAGCGCTTCAATAGGTGGAACATGAATCCGCCCCTTCTCGCAGGCGGCCGTAGCATGCCGCCTGTTCCCCCCAAGGCTAAGAAACAGATCCTTGATAAAGGACTCTTTAAAGTAGAGTCGAGGGTCGACTCTACTTCAGGGGTACGGGAGCAAGTACCCCTGCACTGCGTCCCGAGCTTCAAGTGGCTCTATGACGAGTACTTTTTGGCCGCCTGCGGCCTCAGCAGTCGGTGCTCAAGAGGTAGTCGGCCTGTCGAATACTCTGTTGTTCCATACATTTGTTGTTTATCTTTTATTAACTTTGTTGTTTGTTTTTGCAGCTGACGCCATGAGCAAAATCACCGCCTCTAAGATTGCGGCGGCCATGTTGCGGGCCTCTATTATGCAACAAGCTTCAACCGACTCCCCCAAAAAGGGGGCACCCTTGGTGAGCTACGAACCTTTCACCCTCTTTTTGGAGTGTTTATGCATATACTGACTTTTTTCTTCTGTTTTAGACGGGTGCTCCAAGAGCTTCATCTTCCCAACAGCCGGACCCCAAGGCCCGGAAGACGACTGTTGGGAGCTCTCCTGGTTCTGCCAGGAAACAGGTGGCGGCTGAGAAGCAGCCGGCCACTTCTTCTAAAACTCCAACTGGGCCGCCTAGAGGTATGAAGTTGTCCTTGTAAATTTTAGACTTGCTCCCTTTTTTACTAAGTCTAATCCGTTTGTTTATGCTTGATGCAGCCGGCCCCCAGGAGCCTGACTTGGTAGAGATGGCCAAGTCTATGATCAGGGCAGTTCCTCCAGCTGAAAGGGAGGCGGTCAGGGGTGTCGGCGCCCTTGACCTTGACGGGATTGCAGGGGTCCTTGCTGAGGTATACTTAACATATTTTTGAGTATTTGAATTTCTGGACGCCAGTTTTATCTTTTGTTTGGAAACTGACGCCTGTTTCTTTGTACTTAGGCCCTGCTCCGAGTTAACGGCCTTCGCAAGCTGCTTGATCGGAAGAACAAAGAGGTAAAGGCTGCAAAAGCTATGGCCGCCTCTGACTGTGATAAGGCAATGTTTCAAATTGCCCAAAATGAAGTTCTGACCATTGATATTCTTTATTATCAGGCGCAGGCTACCGCCGCTGTTCGGGCTCAGTTAGAGGCGGCCCAGAAGAAGAATGACGAGCTGGAGGCGACCATCACAAATCTCAAGGCCGAGCTGAAACCTCTTCGCCTGAAAATGTACTCTTACGAAGCCATGGAGAAATCCTAGGCCAGCGTAAAGGAACGCTTGGTGACCCAGGAGAAGAGTCTTACCCAAGAGCTCTCGGAAAAGGCCGAGCAAGAGAAGAAAGAGCTGGTCCGGGAGATGATGGAAGACTCCGCTCAAATCCAGCGCATGACCTGGGGCCGCCTCTTCCCCAGTGCCGACTTTGCCTCTTGGGAAAGAACGTACCGCCAGTGTTCGGATACATATAATCAAGAGATCCTGGCGGCTGCTGAAGAAGAGGCGTTGGAGGAAGCGTTGGAGGAGGAGGAGCCGGTAGTGGCGCTTGTGCCGCTTGGGGGTAAGGCATCAAAAAAGGATGCAGCTGAAGCCGAGTCCAGCAAGAAGAGTGCTGACCAGGCGGCAGCTGCTAATACTGTACTGCCCCCTTCTTAAACTTTATGTATTCTTTCCACGGCCTGCGTGCCGTTTGCTTTGTATTTACCCGGCCAGGGGGCCGGGGCTTTGAATATTTTTCTGGTCTTTAATGACCGGCTTATTTTTAATGAATTTTTGTTTTGCTTCAAATTTGTCCAAGTATTCCATATCTAATATCCAATTGTTCACTAGACTGACTGTTTTACATGGCAAAACGTTGCAGACAGGTACGGATAGTTAGTACACCGCCTATGCCCCTGGACGACTGGTTGTCTGTTTCCAGGATAGACGATCAGTCGGCCATTTATCCAATCAGTATTCGAACTATTTTGTCTGGATCCTTTTTAGGCAGGCGGTCCTGTCATTTGTAAATTTAACCAAGTAGGAAAGTGGTCTGACCAAGTAAATAGAGTATTACCTAGTCGCCAAGGAACTGAGTAGTAGAGATAACAAGCGGCGGGTACCGGTTGTTTCCCTTTATTGCCAATGTTTGTTGGCTTTTAACTCATAATTTGTTAACCTAGCAGGAGTAGTGGTTGAGAGCCCCTGTTTGTTAATAACAGGCGGACGACTCATACCTTTTAGGCTCCATACTAAGTTTGAGTGACTATAAGTTAACATAGGAGTTACTTAGTCTTCGTCACAATCTAGATTGAGTAGTAGAGGAACCAGGCGGCGGAGGCCGGCTGATCCCCTTGATTTGCCAATGTTTGTTGGCTATTAACTCAATAGGTTACCTAGTAGGAATAGGGGTTCGAGTGCCCCTGTTTGCCAAAAAACAGGTGGTCTACTCAAACTTTTAGGTTCCATACCAAATTTGAGGGAGTGACTGAGTTAACGTTGGAGTTACTCAGTCGCTGTCACTTTTGCTTGAGAAGTAGAGGTACCAGGCGGCGTAGGCCGGCTAGACCCCTTGATTCGCCAATGTTTGTTGGCTATTAACTCAATAGGTACCCTTGCATTTATCCCAAGTAATACAGGCGGTCATCTGACTCAGATGTCAACTGCTACCACTGTTTGGTTAGTGATAGAGTTATTCTTGTCTCAAAAACGGCTACGTGGTTTCCCTTGGGGACAGTCGTATAGGTGCCGTGTAATTAGTTTATAGAACAATGTTCCACCAAAAAGGGAGCTGCTCTCTGTGACGAATTTCATCCGGAGGGATGCCGTCGGACGCCTGCTATGATGTTGGGACAGGTCGTATTAGTTTTGTAGATTTGATCAGTTGGCTTGGCGCCTGGTCTGATCATTCGGCCTGTGGCCTTGGTAAGTTCTTGGTGAACGTAGGTGCTAAGTAAAAGGAGGGTAGCCGCCTGTTAGGCACAGGGTCGGCCAGGGCCTAATCTTTTTAGCTAAGTATTAGGGGGGTGGCTATGTGTTTGGAACCAGTCGGCCATCTTCTTATGGAGAGTAGCCGACTATATGCCCAGACGACATGCCCCTATTGTGAGTAAAATACTCAATGGAGAGTAGCCGACTGTAAAGGTACAGACGGCATGCCCCTCTGAAGATAGAGTGAAAAACTCAATGGAGAGTAGCCGACTGTAAAGGTACAGACGACATGCCCCTCTGAAGAGAGTAAAAATACTCAATGGAGAGTAGCCGACTGTAAAGGTACAGACGGCATGCCCCTCTGAAGTAAGAATAAAAATTAAACATGGAGAGTAGCCCTTGACTATTTACATCATTCAAAAGAAATATTTCTTAAGATTATCTACATTCCAAGTTCGAGGCAACGGTTGTCCGTCTGGTGTTTCCAGACGGTAGGTACCGTCGCTGACTTCCTCACAGATTCGGTAGGGTCCTTCCCAGTTGGGAGTTAGTTTGCCAGACTCATTAGCCCTACCAACTGCTTCCATTTTTCTAAGTACAAAGTCCCCTACTTTGAGTGGACGCCTGTGTACTTTTTTGTTGTATGATCTAGTCATTCTCACGCGATAGATCTCATGGCGCAAGACAGCATTGCCCCTCTTTTCAGGAAGTGAGTCTAATGCCAGGCGCATGGCTTCCCATTTTTCCTCATCGTCATATAGCATTACTCGAAGAGTCGGCTCGTAGTGTTCTATTGGAAGAACAGCTTCCGCACCGTAAGTTAGGAGGAATGGAGTTTCTCCAGTCGCCCCTTTTTCAGTCGTCCTAATGGCCCAGAGAGCATGTGGTAGTTCATCCGCCCATAGGCCGCCTGCTCGTTCAATCTTTTTCTTGAGACCGTCTGAGATGATTTTATTAAAGGCTTCTACCTGGCCGTTTGCTTGTGGACGGCCGACAGATGCAAAGTAGTTTGCAATTCCTTGGTCACCCAACCAGCTTTTGAGAACAGGCGTCTCAAATTGGGGACCATTATCAAAAACCATAGACATGGGAACCCCGAACCGAGTGATGACATTTTTCCAAATGAATGAAATTACATCTTTCGTCTTGATTCCCTTTACAGCATCCGCCTCTACCCATTTAGTGAAGTAGTCGACGGCAACAAGTATGCACCTCCTTCCGCCTGTATATAGACTTCTGCTTCAATCAAGGCGTCTTGAAGAGTCGCCACCCTTTTTCGAACCAAATCAAATTTGAAGGTAGACCCGTCTTTGAGACCTCTGAAAAAATCAGTATAAGCTACCTCATCCGGTAACCCTTGAATCTGTATTCTCATCAGGTTAAACCGCCTGATGTTAGAACGAAGCCCCTTCTTCTCGCCCTGCTGAATTGTTCCCAAATCAAGGGTCGTTTTCTTCGCAGGGATGTTCATGGCGAAGTTGGAGGTAAATAAGTAAGCAAACGTCCTGAAGCTATTTACACAACCAGTCGGCAGGTTGTCGAACCATTGCTGTGCGATTACTTTGAGAGTCGCTGGGAAACACTTGCACCAAGTGGGATCATCCAACCCTTGAAGGTACATCAGGTTGGTGATTGCCATCAGATGGTCTTCTGGGTTAGTAGTGCCGTCATAGGCGCCTACTAGTACATTTTTCACTTTGGCCGGCTGAGCGGCTTCAGTAATTTCCTTGGAGAAGGCCGACGGCTGTTCACCAAGTCTAAGCAACCGTAGCTGCCAGTCCATAGGTTGAACGTTTTTTGCTGCAGGTCCACCAAACGGAGGTGGCTGCAAAAAATACTGTTGTTGCGGCACAAATGGTAAGTTTGGTACCGCCTGGTCACTATGAAAGCCGGACTGACGAGAGGTGCCGCCTGACTGACTCTCATGGTACGACTGAGTATGCCTCATCGAGGCATTTCGCAAACTGTCTTGAAAGTTTGAAGTAGAGGCCGACTCTGACAATCGGTCACTCTTCTTCTGCTCTAGCAGTAGCCGAGCATTTGTGAATGTTTGCTTCGACCCGTCCGCCTGAATATGACGAACAGGTTTCCTATTTCCTGTAGGATAACGGAATTTTGTGAAATCAAGGGCAGGTGGCTCCCGCTTCCTAGATTTAGGATGAGGAGTCGCCTCTCGCCCTTGAACTGGCTTCCTCTTCAGTGAAGTGGAGGGTTTCTTGGCCGACTGCTCCTTGACTGGAGCAGGCGGCTTCTTGTTGATCAACTCTTGAATCTCTCCCTTGAAGTCCCTCATGAAGGTCATGAGTTCGTTCCTTGTGATGGGAGCAGACCCATCAGTCGGCTGTTGCCGAACAGGCGGTGCGCCTGCTGGCTCGCTTCCTGTTTAAAGATGCTCCCGTTCCCTCCTGTCGGTATGACGTGTACGTCGGGCCCTTACTTCAAATTCACTTTCGGTATCATGGTCCGACTGAACTTGAGGGTCGTCTAGGGGACGCCTCTCTTCAGGAGTCGGTACAGACTTGGATGCCATCTCAGAAGTACTCTCCCCACAGACGGCGCCAGATGTTTTGGGGTTTTCTGATGTCCTGCGGGAGAGTTACAATTCCGAGACTAGAACCGGACGCCTGTACCTGCAAAATAACGGAGACTTCTGGGAGCTCCGCCTCCAACGGTCAAGTTAGTACCTGATTAAGGAGTAATTAGTGCGGAAATTAAAGTGATTTGGTCTTTCTAGGTGAGAGTGTTTAATGTAGGTAATCTGCTTTGTTAGCGAGATCAGCCGGTTATTACTGTGTGTAATTAATGTGTTTTTTCCGTAATGTTTTTATCCTTCCCCTTAATGAGGATTAAGGGAGGTATTTATAACCTTGGAAAACGTGCCCATCCTAGGTTTAGGTTAACCTAGGGCCGGTTGGGCTTCCCTCGGATGTTGGGCCTGGGTGGCCGGTTTTCCCCATTAGGCATGGAGTATGCCACATGTCATGACATAATAGGTCCAAGGAGGACGAATAAGCGCGTGCCACGTGGCAAGCCCTGACAGTTCCAACTGGGACACTTGGCAGGACCTGATTGGTCCACGTGGCGCATTCCGATTGGTGGGAGCAAAATCCCCTAATCAATTAGCTTTATTGAATGAATTTGACTTTTAATTTATTCAAAAAGCTCTGTTTGAATGTGTTTGACTTTCATTTGATTCAATTAGCTTTGCTTGAATGTGTTTGACTTTCATTTAATTAAATTAGCTTTGTTTAATTGTGTTTGACTTTCATTTGATTCAATTAGTTTTGTTAAATGCATTACACTTTAATTTGATTCATAAAGCTTTGTTTGAATGTGTTTGACTTTCACTTGATTCAATCCGCTTTGGCTGACTGTGTTTGACTTTTGTTTGATTCAATTAGCTTTATTGAATGCATTTGACTTTTACTTGATTCAAAAAGCTCTGTTTGAATGTGTTTCACTTTCATTTGATTCAATTAGCTTTGCTTGAATGTGTTTGACTTTCATTTGATTAAATTAGCTTTGTTTAATTGTGTTTGACTTTTATTTGATTCAATTAGCTTTGTAGAATGCATTAGACTTTAATTTGAATCAAAAAGCGTTGGTTGACTGTGTTTGACTTTTGTTTGATTCAATTAGCTTTATTGAATGCATTTGACTTTTACTTGATTCAAAAAGCTCTGTTTGAATGTGTTTCACTTTCATTTGATTCAATTAGCTTTGCTTGAATGTGTTTGACTTTCATTTGATTAAATTAGCTTTGTTGAATGCATTTGACTTTCATTTGATTTAGAAAGCTTTGTTTGAAAGTGTTTACCTTGCATTTGATTTAATTAGCTTTGTTTGAATGTGTTTGACTTTAATTTGATTCAAAAAGCTTTGTTTGAATGTGTTTGACTTTCATTTGATTCAACTAGATTTGTTAGAGTGTGTTTGACTTTCATTTGATTCAATCAGCTTTGTTTGAATGTGTTTGACTTTCATTTGATTCAATTAGCTTTGGAGAATGCATTTGACTTTCATTTGATTAAATTAGCTTTGTTGAATGCATTAGACTTTAATTTGAATCAAAAAGCTTTGGTTCACTGTGTTTGACTTTCATTTGATTTAATTAGCTTTATTGAATGCATTTGAATTTCATTTGATTCAAAAAGATTTATTTGAATGTGTTTTACTTTTATTTGATTCAATTAGCTTTGCTTGAATCTGTTTGACTTTCATTTGATTCAATTAGCATTGTTTGAATGTGTTTGACTTTTATTTGATTCAAAAAGCTTTGTTTGAACGTGTTTGACTTTCATTTTATTCAATTAGCTTTGTTTGAATGTGTTTGACTTTCATTTGATTCAATTAGCTTTGTACAATGCATTTGACTTTCATTTGATTAAATTAGCTTTGTTGAATGTATTTGACAATCATTAGATTCAGAAATATTTGTTTGAATGTGTTTTACTTTCATTTGATTTAATTAGCTTTGTTTAAATGTGTTTGACTTTGATTCGATTAAATTAGCTTTGTTGAATGCATTTGACTTTCATTTGATTCAAAAAGCATTGTTTGAATGTATTTGACTTTCATTTGATTCAATTAGCTTTGTTTGAATGTGTTTGACTTTCATTCGATTAAATTAGCTTTGTAGAATGCATTTGACTTTCATTTGATTCAATAAGCTTTATTTGAATGTGTTTGACTTTCATTCAAATCAATTAGGTTTGATGAAAACATCTGACTTCCATTTGATTCAAAAAGCTCTGTTTGAATGTGTTTTACTTTCATTTGATTCAATTAGATTTGCTTGAATGTGTTTGACTTTCATTTGATTAAATTAGCTTTGTTTAATTGTGTTTGACTTTTATTTGATTCAATTAGCTTTGTAGAACGCATTAGACTTTAATTTGAATCAAAAAGCTTTGGTTGACTGTGTTTGACTTTTGTTTGATTCAAATAGCTATATTGAATGCATTTGACTTTTATTTTATTCAAAAAGCTCTGTTTGAATGTGTTTCACTTTCATTTGATTCAATTAGCTTTGCTTGAATGTGTTTGACTTTCATTTGATTAAATTAGCTTTGTTGAATGCATTTGACTTTCATTTGATTTAGAAAGCTTTGTTTGAAAGTGTTTACCTTGCATTTGATTTAATTAGCTTTGTTTGAATGTGTTTGACTTTAATTTGATTCAAAAAGCTTTGTTTGAATGTGTTTGACTTTCATTTGATTCAACTAGCTTTGTTTGAATGTTTTTGACTTTTATTTGATTCAATCAACTTTGTTTGAATCTTTTTGACTTTTATTTTATTCAATTAGCCTTTGTAGAATGCATTTGACTTTCATTTGATTAAATTAGCTTTGTTGAATGCATTAGACTTTTCTTTGAATCAAAAAGCTTTGGTTAACAGTGTTTGACTTTCATTTGATTCAATTAGCTTTATTAAATGCATTTGACTTTTATTTGATTCAATCAGCTTTGTTTGAATGTGTTTGACTTTCATTTGATTCAATTAGCTTTGTAGAATGCATTTAGCTTTCATTTGATTAAATTAGCTTTGTTGAATGCATTAGACTTTAATTTGAATCAAAAGGCTTTGGTTCACTGTGTTTGACTTTCATTTGATTTAATTAACTTTATTAAATGCATTTGACTTTCATTTGAGTCAAAAAGTTTTGTTTGAATGTGTTTGACTTTCATTTGATTCAACTAGCTTTGTTTGAATGTGTTTGACTTTCATTTGATTTATAAAGCTTTGTTTAAAAGTGCTTGACTTGCATTTGTTTTAATTAGCTTTGTTTGAATGTGTTTGACTTTAATTTGATTCAAAAAGCTTTGTTTGAACGTGTTTGACTTTCATTTTATTCAATTAGCTTTGTTTAAATGTGTTTGACTTTCATTTGATTCAATTAGCTTTGTACAATGCATTTGACTTTCATTTGATTAAATTATCTTTGTTGAATGCATTAGACTTTAATTTGAATCAAAAGGCTTCGGTTCACTGTGTTTGACTTTCATTTGATTCAATTAGCTTTATTGAATGCATTTGACTTTCATTTGAGTCAAAAAGTTTTGTTTGAATGTGTTTGACTTTCATTTGATTCAACTAGCTTTGTTGAATGCATTTGACTTTCATTTGATTTAGAAAGATTTGTTTGAAAGTGTTTACCTTGCATTTAATTGAATTAGCTTTGTTTGAATGTGTTTGACTTTAATTTGATTCAAAAAGCTTTGTTTGAATGTGTTTGACTTTCATTTGATTCAACTAGATTTGTTAGAATGTGTTTGACTTTCATTTGACTCAATCAGCTTTGTTTGAATGTGTTTGACTTTCATTTGATTCAATTAAATTTGGAGAATAAATTTGACTTTCATTTTATTCAATTAGCTTTATTGAATGCATTTGACTTTCATTTGAGTCAAAAAGTTTTGTTTGAATGTGTTTGACTTTCATTTGATTCAACTAGCTTTGTTGAATGCATTTGACTTTCATTTGATTTAGAAAGCTTTGTTTGAAAGTGTTTACCTTGCATTTGATTTAATTAGCTTTGTTTGAATGTGTTTGACTTTCATTTGATTCAACTAGATTTGTTAGAATGTGTTTGACTTCATTTGATTCAATCAGCTTTGTTTGAATGTGTTTGACTTTCATTTGATTTAATTAAATTTGGAGAATTCATTTGACTTTCATTTGATTAAATTAGCTTTGTTGAATGCATTAGACTTTAATTTGAATCAAAAAGCTTTGGTTGACTGTGTTTGACTTTCATTTGATTTAATTAGCTTTATTGAATGCATTTGACTTTCATTTGATTCAAAAAGATTTATTTGAATGTGTTTTACTTTTATTTGATTCAATTAGGTTTGCTTGAATCTGTTTGACTTTCATTTGATTCAATTAGCTTTGTTTGAATGTGTTTGACTTTTATTTGATTCAAAAAGCTTTGTTTGAACGTGTTTGACTTTCATTTTATTCAATTAGCTTTGTTTGAATGTGTTTGACTTTCATTTGATTCAATTAGCTTTGTACAATGAATTTGACTTTCATTTAATTTAATTAGCTTTGTTGAATGTATTTGACTTTCATTTGATTCAGAAAGCTTTGTTTGAATGTGTTTTACTTTCATTTGATTTAATTAGCTTTGTTTAAATGTGTTTGACTTTCATTCGATTAAATTAGCTTTGTTGAATGCATTTGACTTTCATTTGATTCAAAAAGCATTGTTTGAATGTATTTGACTTTCATTTGATTCAATTAGCTTTGTTTGAATGTGTTTGACTTTCACTCGATTAAATTAGCTTTGTAGAATGCATTTGACTTTAATTTGATTCAAAAAGCTTTATTTGAATGTGTTTGACTTTCATTCAAATCAATTAGGTTTGATGAATACATCTGATTCCATTTGATTCAAATAGCTCTGTTTGAATGTGTTTTACTTTCATTTGATTCAATTCGATTTGCTTGAATGTGTTTGACTTTCATTTGATTAAATTAGCTTTGTTTAATTGTGTTTGACTTTTATTTGATTCAATTAGCTTTGTAGAATGCATTAGACTTTAATTTGAATCAAAAAGCTTTGGTTGACTGTGTTTGACTTTTGTTTGATTCAATTAGCTTTATTGAATGCATTTGACTTTCATTTAATTCAAAAAGATTTATTTGAATGTGTTTTACTTTTATTTGGTTCAATTAGCTTTGCTAGAATCTGTTTGACTTTCATTTGATTCAATTAGCTTTGTTTGAATGTGTTTGACTTTTATTTGATTCAAAAAGCTTTGTTTGAACGTGTTTGACTTTCATTTTATTCAATTAGCTTTGTTTGAATGTGTTTGACTTTCATTTGATTCAATTAGCTTTGTACAATGAATTTGACATTCATTTGATTTAATTAGCTTTGTTGAATGTATTTGACTTTTATTTGATTCAGAAAGCTTTGTTTGAATGTGTTTTACTTTCATTTGATTTATTTAGCTTTGTTTAAATGTGTTTGACTTTCATTCGATTAAATTAGCTTTGTTGAATGCATTTGATATTCATTTGATTCAAAAAGCATTGTTTGAATGTATTTGACTTTCACTTGATTCAATTAGCTTTGTTTAAATGTGTTCGACTTTCATTCGATTAAATTAGCTTTGTAGAATGCATTTGACTTTAATTTGATTCAAAAAGCTTTATTTGAATGTGTTTGACTTTCATTCAAATCAATTAGGTTTGATGAATACATCTGACTTCCATTTGATTTAAAAAGCTCTGTTCGAATGTGTTTTACTTTCATTTGATTCAATTAGATTTGCTTGAATGTGTTTGACTTTCATTTGATTAAATTAGCTTTGTTTAATTGTGTTTGACTTTTATTTGATTCAATTAGCGTTGTAGAATGCATTAGACTTTAATTTGAATGAAGAAGCTTTGGTTGACTGTGTTTGACTTTTGTTTGATTCAATTAGCTTTATTGAATGCATTTGACTTTTATTTGATTCAAAAAGCTCTGTTTGAATGTGTTTCACTTTCATTTGATTCAATTAGCTTTGCTTGAATGTGTTTGACTTTCATTTGATTAAATTAGCTTTGTTGAATGCATTTGACTTTCATTTGATTTAGAAAGCTTTGTTTGAAAGTGTTTACCTTGCATTTGATTTAATTAGCTTTGTTTGAATGTGTTTGACTTTAATTTGATTCAAAAAGCTTTGTTTGAATGTGTTTGACTTTCATTTTATTCAATTAGCTTTATTGAATGCATTTGACTTTTATTTGATTCAATCAGCTTTGTTTGAATGTGTTAGACTTTCATTTGATTCAATTAGCTTTGTAGAATGCATTTAGCTTTCATTTGATTAAATTAGCTTTGTTGAATGCATTAGACTTTAATTTGAATCAAAAGGCTTTGGTTCACTGTGTTTGACTTTCATTTGATTCAATTAACTTTATTAAATGCATTTGACTTTCATTTGAGTCAAAAAGTTTTGTTTGAATGTGTTTGACTTTCATTTGATTCAACTAGCTTTGTTTGAATGTGTTTGACTTTCATTTGATTTAGAAAGCTTTGTTTAAAAGTGCTTGACTTGCATTTGTTTTAATTAGCTTTGTTTGAATGTGTTTGACTTTTATTTGATTCAAAAAGCTTTGTTTGAACGTGTTTGACTTTCATTTTATTCAATTAGCTTTGTTTAAATGTGTTTGACTTTCATTTGATTCAATTAGCTTTGTACAATGCATTTGACTTTCATTTGATTAAATTATCTTTGTTGAATGCATTAGACTTTAATTTGAATCAAAAGGCTTCGGTTCACTTTGTTTGACTTTCACTTGATTCAATTAGCTTTATTGAATGCATTTGACTTTCATTTGAGTCAAAAAGTTTTGTTTGAATGTGTTTGACTTTCATTTGATTCAACTAGCTTTGTTGAATGCATTTGACTTTCATTTGATTTAGAAAGCTTTGTTTGAAAGTGTTTACCTTGCATTTGATTTAATTAGCTTTGTTTGAATGTGTTTGACTTTAATTTGATTCAAAAAGCTTTGTTTGAATGTGTTTGACTTTCATTTGATTCAACTAGATTTGTTAGAATGTGTTTGACTTTCATTTGACTTAATCAGCTTTGTTTGAATGTGTTTGACTTTCATTTGATTCAATTAAATTTGGAGAATAAATTTGACTTTCATTTGATTCAATTAGCTTTATTGAATGCATTTGACTTTCTTTTGAGTCAAAAAGTTTTGTTTGAATGTGTTTGACTGTCATTTGATTCAACTAGATTTGTTAGAATGTGTTTGACTTCATTTGATTCAATCAGCTTTGTTTGAATGTGTTTGACTTTCATTTGATTCAATTAAATTTGGAGAATTCATTTGACTTTCATTTGTTTAAATTAGCTTTGTTGAATGCATTAGACTTTAATTTGAATCAAAAGGCTTCGGTTCACTGTGTTTGACTTTCATTTGATTCAATTAGCTTTATTAAATGCATTTGACTTTCATTTGAGTCAAAAAGTTTTGTTTGAATGTGTTTGACTTTCATTTGATTCAACTAGCTTTGTTTGAATGTGTTTGACTTTCATTTGATTTAGAAAGCTTTATTTGAAAGTGCTTGACTTGCATTTGTTTTAATTAGCTTTGTTTAAATGTGTTTGACTTTAATTTGATTCAAAAAGCTTTGTTTGAACGTGTTTGACTTTCATTTTATTCAAGTAGCTTTGTTTAAATGTGTTTGACCTTCATTTGATTCAATTAGCTTTGTACAATGCATTTGACTTTCATTTGATTAAATTATCTTTGTTGAATGCACTAGACTTTAATTTGAATCAAAAGGCTTCGGTTCACTGTGTTTGACTTTCATTTGATTCAATTAGCTTTATTGAATGCATTTGACTTTCATTTGAGTCAAAAAGTTTTGTTTGAATGTGTTTGACTTTCATTTGATTCAACTAGCTTTGTTGAATGCATTTGACTTTCATTTGATTTAGAAAGCTTTGTTTGAAAGTGTTTACCTTGCATTTGATTTAATTAGCTTTGTTTGAATGTGTTTGACTTTAATTTGATTCAAAAAGCTTTGTTTGAATGTGTTTGACTTTCATTTGATTCAACTAGATTTGTTAGAATGTGTTTGACTTTCATTTGATTCAATCAGCTTTGTTTGAATGTGTTTGACTTTCATTTGATTCAGTTAAATTTGGAGAATGCATTTGACTTTCATTAGATTCAATTAGCTTTATTGAATGCATTTGACTTTCATTTGAGTCAAAAAGTTTTGTTTGAATGTGTTTGACTTTCATTTGATTCAACTAGCTTTGTTGAATGCATTTGACTTTCATTTGATTTAAAAAGCTTTGTTTGAAAGTGTTTACCTTGCATTTGATTTAATTAGCTTTGTTTTAATGTGTTTGACTTTAATTTGATTCAAAAAGCTTTGTTTGAATGTGTTTGACTTTCATTTGATTCAACTAGATTTGTTAGAATGTGTTTGACTTCATTTGAGTCAAAAAGTTTTGTTTGAATGTGTTTGACTTTCATTTGATTCAACTAGCTTTGTTGAATGCATTTGACTTTCATTTGATTTAGAAAGCTTTGTTTGAAAGTGTTTACCTTGCATTTGATTTAATTAGCTTTGTTTGAATGTGTTTGACTTTAATTTGATTCAAAAAGCTTTGTTTGAATGTGTTTGACTGTCATTTGATTCAACTAGATTTGTTAGAATGTGTTTGACTTCATTTGATTCAATCAGCTTTGTTTGAATGTGTTTGACTTTCATTTGATTCAATTAAATTTGGAGAATTCATTTGACTTTCATTTGATTAAATTAGCTTTGTTGAATGCATTAGACTTTAATTTGAATCAAAAGGCTTCGGTTCACTGTGTTTGACTTTCATTTGATTCAATTAGCTTTATTAAATGCATTTGACTTTCATTTGAGTCAAAAAGTTTTGTTTGAATGTGTTTGACTTTCATTTGATTCAACTAGCTTTGTTTGAATGTGTTTGACTTTCATTTGATTTAGAAAGCTTTATTTGAAAGTGCTTGACTTGCATTTGTTTTAATTAGCTTTGTTTAAATGTGTTTGACTTTAATTTGATTCAAAAAGCTTTGTTTGAACGTGTTTGACTTTCATTTTATTCAAGTAGCTTTGTTTAAATGTGTTTGACCTTCATTTGATTCAATTAGCTTTGTACAATGCATTTGACTTTCATTTGATTAAATTATCTTTGTTGAATGCACTAGACTTTAATTTAAATCAAAAGGCTTCGGTTCACTGTGTTTGACTTTAATTTGATTCAATTAGCTTTATTGAATGCATTTGACTTTCATTTGAGTCAAAAAGTTTTGTTTGAATGTGTTTGACTTTCATTTGATTCAACTAGCTTTGTTGAATGCATTTGACTTTCATTTGATTTAGAAAGCTTTGTTTGAAAGTGTTTACCTTGCATTTGATTTAATTAGCTTTGTTTGAATGTGTTTGACTTTAATTTGATTCAAAAAGCTTTGTTTGAATGTGTTTGACTTTCATTTGATTCAACTAGATTTGTTAGAATGTGTTTGACTTTCATTTGATTCAATCAGCTTTGTTTGAATGTGTTTGACTTTCATTTGATTCAATTAAATTTGGAGAATGCATTTGACTTTCATTTGATTCAATTAGCTTTATTGAATGCATTTGACTTTCATTTGAGTCAAAAAGTTTTGTTTGAATGTGTTTGACTTTCATTTGATTCAACTAGCTTTGTTGAATGGATTTGACTTTCATTTGATTTAAAAAGCTTTGTTTGAAAGTGTTTACCTTGCATTTGATTTAATTAGCTTTGTTTTAATGTGTTTGACTTTAATTTGATTCAAAAAGCTTTGTTTGAATGTGTTTGACTTTCATTTGATTCAACTAGATTTGTTAGAATGTGTTTGACTTCATTTGATTCAATCAGCTTTGTTTGAATGTGTTTGACTTTCATTTGATTCAATTAAATTTGGAGAATTCATTTGACTTTCATTTGATTTAATTAGCTTTATTGAATGCATTAGACTTTAATTTGAATCAAAAAGCTTTGGTTGACTGTGTTTGACTTTCATTTGATTTAATTAGCTTTATTGAATGCATTTGACTTTCATTTGATTCAAAAAGATTTATTTGAATGTGTTTTACTTTTATTTGATTCAATTAGCTTTGCTTGAATCTGTTTGACTTTCATTTGATTCAATTAGCTTTGTTTGAATGTGTTTGACTTTTATTTGATTCAAAAAGCTTTGTTTGAACGTGTTTGACTTTCATTTTATTCAATTAGCTTTGTTTGAATGTGTTTGACTTTCATTTGATTCAACTAGCTTTGTACAATGAATTTGACTTTCATTTGATTTAATTAGCTTTGTTGAATGTATTTGACTTTCATTTGATTCAGAAAGCTTTGTTTGAATGTGTTTTACTTTCATTTGATTTAATTAGCTTTGTTTAAATCTGTTTGACTTTTATTCGATTAAATTAGCTTTGTTGAATGCATTTGACTTTCATTTGATTCAAAAAGCATTGTTTAATGTAATTGACTTTCATTTGATTCAATTAGCTTTGTTTGAATGTGTTTGACTTTCATTCGATTAAATTAGCTTTGTAGAATGCATTTGACTTTAATTTGATTCAAAAAGCTTTATTTGAATGTGTTTGACTTTCATTCAAATCAATTTGGTTTGATGAATACATCTGACTTCCATTTGATTCAAAAAGCTCTGTTTGAATGTGTTTTACTTTCATTTGATTCAATTAGATTTGCTTGAATGTGTTTGACTTTCATTTGATTAAATTAGCTTTGTTTAATTGTGTTTGACTTTTATTTGATTCAATTAGCTTTGTAGAATGCATTAGACTTTAATTTGAATCAAAAAGCGTTGGTTGACTGTGTTTGACTTTTGTTTGATTCAATTAGCTTTATTGAATGCATTTGACTTTCATTTGATTCAAAAAGATTTATTTGAATGTGTTTTAATTTTATTTGATTCAATTAGCTTTGCTTGAATCTGTTTGACTTTCATTTGATTCAATTAGCTTTGTTTGAATGTGTTTGACTTTTATTTGATTCAAAAAGCTTTGTTTGAACGTGTTTGACTTTCATTTTATTCAATTAGCTTTGTTTGAATGTGTTTGACCTTCATTTTATTCAATTAGCTTTGTACAATGAATTTGACTTTCATTTGATTTAATTAGCTTTGTTGAATGTATTTGACTTTCATTTGATTCAGAAAGCTTTGTTTGAATGTGTTTTACTTTCATTTGATTTAATTAGCTTTGTTTAAATGTGTTTGACTGTCATTCGATTAAATTAGCTTTGTTGAATGCATTTGACATTCATTTGATTCAAAAAGCATTGTATGAATGTATTTGACTTTCACTTGGTTCAATTAGCTTTGTTTGAATGTGTTCGACTTTCATTCGATTAAATTAGCTTTGTAGAATGCATTTGACTTTAATTTGATTCAAAAAGCTTTATTTGAATGTGTTTGACTTTCATTCAAATCAATTAGGTTTGATGAATACATCTGACTTCCATTTGATTTAAAAAGCTCTGTTTGAATGTGTTTTACTTTCATTTGATTCAATTAGATTTGCTTGAATGTGTTTGACTTTCATTTGATTAAATTAGCTTTGTTTAATTGTGTTTGACTTTTATTTGATTCAATTAGCGTTGTAGAATGCATTAGACTTTAATTTGAATGAAGAAGCTTTGGTTGACTGTGTTTGACTTTTGTTTGATTCAATTAGCTTTATTGAATGCATTTGACTTTTATTTGATTCAAAAAGCTCTGTTTGAATGTGTTTCACTTTCATTTGATTCAATTAGCTTTGCTTGAATGTGTTTGACTTTCATTTGATTAAATTAGCTTTGTTGAATGCATTTGACTTTCATTTGATTTAGAAAGCTTTGTTTGAAAGTGTTTACCTTGCATTTGATTTAATTAGCTTTGTTTGAATGTGTTTGACTTTAATTTGATTCAAAAAGCTTTGTTTGAATGTGTTTGACTTTCATTTGATTCAACTAGCTTTGTTTGAATGTTTTTGACTTTTATTTGATTCAATCACCTTTGTTTGAATCTTTTTGACTTTCATTTGATTCAATTAGCTTTGTAGAATGCATTTGACTTTCATTTGATTAAATTAGCTTTGTTGAATGCATTAGACTTTAATTTGAATCAAAAAGCTTTGGTTAACAGTGTTTGACTTTCATTTGATTCAATTAGCTTTATTGAATGCAATTGACTTTTATTTGATTCAATCAGCTTTGCTTGAATCTGTTTGACTTTCATTTGATTCAATTAGCTTTGTTTGAATGTGTTTGACTTTTATTTGATTCATAAAGCTTTGTTTGAACGTGTTTGACTTTCATTTTATTCAATTAGCTTTGTTTGAATGTGTTTGACTTTCATTTGATTCAATTAGCTTTGTACAACGAATTTGACTTTCATTTGATTTAATTAGCTTTGTTGAATGTATTTGATTTTCATTTGATTCAGAAAGCTTTGTTTGAATGTGTTTTACTTTCATTTGATTTAATTAGCTTTGTTTAAATGTGTTTGACTTTCATTCGATTAAATTAGCTTTGCTGAATGCATTTGACATTCATTTGATTAAAAAAGCATTGTTTGAATGTATTTGACTTTCATTTGATTCAATTAGCTTTGTTTGAATGTGTTTGACTTTCATTCGATTAAATTAGCTTTGTAGAATGCATTTGACTTTAATTTGATTCAAAAAGCTTTATTTGAATGTGTTTGACTTTCATTCAAATCAATTAGGTTTGATGAATACATCTGACTTCCATTTGATTCAAAAAGCTCTGTTTAAATGTGTTTTACTTTCATTTGATTCAATTAGATTTGCTTGAATGTGTTTGACTTTCATTTGATTAAATTAGCTTTGTTTAAATATGTTTGACTTTTATTTGATTCAATTAGCTTTGTAGAATGCATTAGACTTTAATTTGAATAAAAAAGCTTTGGTTGACGGTGTTTGACTTTTGTTTGATTCAATTAGCTTTATTGAATGCATTTGACTTTTATTTGATTCAAAAAGCTCTGTTTGAATGTGTTTCACTTTCATTTGATTCAATTAGCTTTGCTTGAATGTGTTTGACCTTCATTTGATTAAATTAGCTTTGTTGAATGCATTTGACTTTCATTTGATTTTGAAAGCTTTATTTGAAAGTGTTTACCTTGCATTTGATTTAATTAGCTTTGTTTGAATGTGTTTGACTTTAATTTGATTCAAAAAGCTTTGTTTGAAAGTGTTTGACTTTCATTTGATTCAACTAGCTTTGTTTGAATGTTTTTGACTTCTATTTGATTCAATCAGCTTTGTTTGAATCTTTTTGACTTTCATTTGATTCAATTAGCTTTGTAGAATGCATTTGACTTTCATTTGATTAAATTTGCTTTGTTGAATGCATTAGACTATAATTTCAATCAAAAAGCTTTGGTTAACAGTGTTTGACTTTCATTTGATTCAATTAGCTTTATTGAATGCATTTGACTTTTATTTGATTCAATCAGCTTTGTTTGAATGTGTTTGACTTTCATTTGATTCAATTAGCTTTGTAGAATGCATTTGACTTTCATTTGATTAAATTAGCTTTGTTGAATGCATTAGACTTTAATTTGAATCAAAAGGCTTTGGTTCACTGTGTTTGATTTTCATTTGATTCAATTAGCTTTATTAAACGTTTGACTTTCATTTGAGTCAAAAAGTTTTGTTTGAATGTGTTTGACTTTCATTTGATTTAACTAGCTTTGTTTGAATGTTTTTGACTTTCATTTGATTTAGAAAGCTTTGTTTGAAAATGCTTAACTTGCATTTGTTTTAATTAGCTTAGTTTGAATGTGTTTGACTTTAATTTGATTCAAAAAGCTTTGTTTGAACGTGTTTGACTTTCATTTTATTCAATTAGCTTTGTTTAAATGTGTTTGACTTTCATTTGATTCAATTACCTTTGTACAATGCATTTGACTTTCATTTGATTAAATTATCTTTGTTGAATGCATTAGACTTTAATTTGAATCAAAAGGCTTCGGTTCACTGTGTTTGACTTTCCTTTGATTCAATTAGCTTTATTGAATGCATTTGACTTTCATTTGAGTCAAAAAGTTTTGTTTGAATGTGTTTGACTTTCATTTGATTCAACTAGCTTTGTTGAATGCATTTGATTTTCATTTGATTTAGAAAGCTTTGTTTGAAAGTGTTTACCTTGCATTTGATTTAATTAGCTTTGTTTGAATGTGTTTGACTTTAATTTGATTCAAAAAGCATTGTTTGAATGTGTTTGACTTTCATTTGATTCAACTAGATTTGTTAGAACGTGTTTGACTTTTATTTGATTCAATCAGCTTTGTGTGAATGTGTATGACTTTCATTTGATTCAATTAAATTTGGAGAATGCATTTGACTTTCATTTGATTAAATTAGCTTTGTTGAATGCATTAGACTTTAATTTGAATCAAAAAGCTTTGGTTCACTGTGTTTGACTTTCATTTGATTTAATTAGCTTTATTGAATGCATTTGACTTTCATTTGATTCAAAAAGATTTATTTGAATGTGTTTTACTTTTATTTGATTCAATTAGCTTTGCTTGAATCTGTTTGACTTTCATTTGATTCAATTAGCTTTGTTTGAATGTGTTTGACTTTTATTTGATTCAAAAAGCTTTGTTTGAACGTGTTTGACTTTCATTTTATTCAATTAGCTTTGTTTGAATGTGTTTGACTTTCATTTGATTCAATTAGCTTTGTACAACGAATTCGACTTTCATTTGATTTAATTAGCTTTGTTGAATGTATTTGACTTTCATTTGATTCAGAAAGCTTTGTTTGAATGTGTTTTACTTTCATTTGATTTAATTAGCTTTGTTTAAATGTGTTTGACTTTCATTCGATTAAATTAGCTTTGTTGAACGCATTTGACATTCGTTTGAGTCAAAAAGCATTGTTTGAATGTATTTGACTTTCATTTGATTCAATTAGCTTTGTTTTGAATGTGTTTCACTTTCATTTGATTAAATTAGCTTTGTAGAATGCATTTGACTTTAATTTGATTCAAAAAGCTTTATTTGAATGTGTTTTACTTTCATTCAAATAAATTAGGTTTGATGAATACATCTGACTTCCATTTGATTCAAAAAGCTCTGTTTGAATGTGTTTTACTTTCATTTGATTCAATTAGATTTGCTTGAATGTGTTTGACTTTCATTTGATTAAATTAGCTTTGTTTAATTGTGTTTGACTTTTATTTGATTCAATTAGCTTTGTTGAATGCATTAGACTATAATTTGAATCAAAAAGCTTTGGTTAACAGTGTTTGACTTTCATTTGATTCAATTAGCTTTATTGAATGCATTTGACTTTTATTTGATTCAATCAGCTTTGTTTGAATGTGTTTGACTTTCATTTGATTCAATTAACTTTGTAGAATGCATTTGACTTTCATTTGATTAAATTAGCTTTGTTGAATGCATTAGACTTTAATTTGAATCAAAAGGCTTTGGTTCACTGTGTTTGATTTTCATTTGATTCAATTAGCTTTATTAAACGTTTGACTTTCATTTGAGTCAAAAAGTTTTGTTTGAATGTGTTTGACTTTCATTTGATTTAACTAGCTTTGTTTGAATGTTTTTGACTTTCATTTGATTTAGAAAGCTTTGTTTGAAAATGCTTAACTTGCATTTGTTTTAATTAGCTTTGTTTGAATGTGTTTGACTTTAATTTGATTCAAAAAGCTTTGTTTGAACGTGTTTGACTTTCATTTTATTCAATTAGCTTTGTTTAAATGTGTTTGACTTTCATTTGATTCAATTACCTTTGTACAATGCATTTGACTTTCATTTGATTAAATTATCTTTGTTGAATGCATTAGACTTTAATTTGAATCAAAAGGCTTCGGTTCACTGTGTTTGACTTTCCTTTGATTCAATTAGCTTTATTGAATGCATTTGACTTTCATTTGAGTCAAAAAGTTTTGTTTGAATGTGTTTGACTTTCATTTGATTCAACTAGCTTTGTTGAATGCATTTGATTTTCATTTGATTTAGAAAGCTTTGTTTGAAAGTGTTTACCTTGCATTTGATTTAATTAGCTTTGTTTGAATGTGTTTGACTTTAATTTGATTCAAAAAGCATTGTTTGAATGTGTTTGACTTTCATTTGATTCAACTAGATTTGTTAGAACGTGTTTGACTTTTATTTGATTCAATCAGCTTTGTGTGAATGTGTATGACTTTCATTTGATTCAATTAAATTTGGAGAATGCATTTGACTTTCATTTGATTAAATTAGCTTTGTTGAATGCATTAGACTTTAATTTGAATCAAAAAGCTTTGGTTCACTGTGTTTGACTTTCATTTGATTTAATTAGCTTTATTGAATGCATTTGACTTTCATTTGATTCAAAAAGATTTATTTGAATGTGTTTTACTTTTATTTGATTCAATTAGCTTTGCTTGAATCTGTTTGACTTTCATTTGATTCAATTAGGTTTGTTTGAATGTGTTTGACTTTTATTTGATTCAAAAAGCTTTGTTTGAACGTGTTTGACTTTCATTTTATTCAATTAGCTTTGTTTGAATGTGTTTGACTTTCATTTGATTCAATTAGCTTTGTACAACGAATTCGACTTTCATTTGATTTAATTAGCTTTGTTGAATGTATTTGACTTTCATTTGATTCAGAAAGCTTTGTTTGAATGTGTTTTACTTTCATTTGATTTAATTAGCTTTGTTTAAATGTGTTTGACTTTCATTCGATTAAATTAGCTTTGTTGAATGCATTTGACATTCGTTTGAGTCAAAAAGCATTGTTTGAATGTATTTGACTTTCATTTGATTCAATTAGCTTTGTTTGAATGTGTTTCACTTTCATTCGATTAAATTAGCTTTGTAGAATGCATTTGACTTTAATTTGATTCAAAAAGCTTTATTTGAATGTGTTTTACTTTCATTCAAATCAATTAGGTTTGATGAATACATCTGACTTCCATTTGATTCAAAAAGCTCTGTTTGAATGTGTTTTACTTTCATTTGATTCAATTAGATTTGCTTGAATGTGTTTGACTTTCATTTGATTAAATTAGCTTTGTTTAATTATGTTTGACTTTTATTTGATTCAATTAGCTTTGTTGAATGCATTAGACTATAATTTGAATCAAAAAGCTTTGGTTAACAGTGTTTGACTTTCATTTGATTCAATTAGCTTTATTGAATGCATTTGACTTTTATTTGATTCAATCAGCTTTGTTTGAATGTGTTTGACTTTCATTTGATTCAATTAGCTTTGTAGAATGCATTTGACTTTCATTTGATTAAATTATCTTTGTTGAATGCATTAGACTTGAATTTGAATCAAAAGGCTTCGGTTCACTGTGTTTGACTTTCATTTGATTCAATTAGGTTTATTGAATGCATTTGACTTTCATTTGAGTCAAAAAGTTTTGTTTGAATGTGTTTGACTTTCATTTGATTCAACTAGCTTTGTTGAATGCATTTGACTTTCATTTGATTTAGAAAGCTTTGTTTGAATGTGTTTACCTTGCACTTTATTTAATTAGCTTTGTTTGAATGTGTTTGACTTTAATTTGATTCAAAAAGCTTTGTTTGAATGTGTTTGACTTTCATTTGATTCAACTAGATTTGTTAGAATGTGTTTGACTTTCATTTGATTCAATCAGCTTTGTCTGAATGTGTTTAACTTTCATTTGATTCAATTAAATTTGGAGAATGCATTTGACTTTCATTTTATTAAATTAGCTTTGTTGAATGCATTAGACTTTAATTTGATTCAACAAGATTTATTTGAATGTGTTTTACTTTTATTTGATTCAATTAGCTTTGCTTGAATCTGTTTGACTTTCATTTGATACAATTAGCTTTGTTTGAATGTGTTAGACTTTGATTTGATTCAAAAAGCTTTGTTTGAACGTGTTTGACTTTCATTTTATTCAATTAGCTTTGTTTGAATGTGTTTTACTTTCATTTGATTCAATTAGCTTTGTACAACGAATTTGACTTTCATTTGATTTAATTAGCTTTGTTGAATGTATTTGACTTTCATTTGATTCTGAAAGCTTTGTTTGAATGTGTTTTACTTTCATTTGATTTAATTAGCTTTGTTTAAATGTGTTTTGACTTTCATTCGATTAAATTAGCTATGTTGAATGCATTTGACATTCATTTGATTCAAAAAGCATTGTTTGAATGTATTTGACTTTCATTTGATTCAATTAGCTTTGTTTGAATGTGTTTGACTTTCATTCGATTAAATTAGCTTTGTAGAATGCATTTGACTTTAATTTGATTCAAAAAGATTTATTTGAATGTGTTTGACTTTCATTCAAATCAATTAGGTTTGATGAATACATCTGACTTCCATTTGATTCAAAAAGCTCTGTTTGAATGTGTTTTACTTTCATTTGATTCAATTAGATTTGCTTGAATGTGTTTGACTTTCATTTGATTAAATTAGCTTTGTTTAATTGTGTTTGACTTTTATTTGATTCAATTGGCTTTGTAGAATGCATTAGACTTTAATTTGAATCAAAAAGCTTTGGTTGACGGTGTTTGACTTTTGTTTGATTCAATTAGCTTTATTGAATGCATTTGACTTTTATTTGATTCAAAAAGCTCTGTTTGAATGTGTTTCACTTTCATTTGATTCAATTAGCTTTGCTTGAATGTGTTTGACCTTCATTAGATTAAATTAGCTTTGTTGAATGAATTTGACTTTCATTTGATTTAGAAAGCTTTGTATGAAAGTGTTTACCTTGCATTTGATTTAATTAGCTTTGTTTGAATGTGTTTGACTTTAATTTGATTCAAAAAGCTTTGTTTGAATGTGTTTGACTTTCATTTGATTCAACTAGCTTTGTTTGAATGTTTTTGACTTTTATTTGATTCAATCAGCTTTGTTTGAATCTTTTTTACTTTCATTTGATTCAATTAGCTTTGTAGAATGCATTTGCTTTCATTTGATTAAATTAGCTTTGTTGAATGCATTAGACTATAATTTGAATCAAAAAGCTTTGGTTAACAGTGTTTGACTTTCATTTGATTCAATTAGCTTTATTGAATGCATTTGACTTTTATTTGATTCAATCAGCTTTGTTTGAATGTGTTTGACTTTCATTTGATTCAATTAGCTTTGTAGAATGCATTTGACTTTCATTTGATTAAATTAGCTTTGTTGAATGCATTAGACTTTAATTTGAATCAAAAGGCTTTGGTTCACTGTGTTTGACTTTCATTTGATTCAATTAGCTTTATTAAATGCATTTGACTTTCATTTGAGTCAAAAAGTTTTGTTTGAATGTGTTTGACTTTCATTTGATTCAACTAGCTTTGTTTGAATGTGTTTGACTTTCATTTGAGTTAGAAAGCTTTGTTTGAAAGTGCTTGACTTGCATTTGTTTTAATTAGCTTTGTGTGAATGTGTTTCACTTTAATTTGATTCAAAAAGCTTTGTTTGAACGTGTTTGACTTTCATTTTATTCAATTAGCTTTGTTTAAATGTGTTTGACTTTCATTTGATTCAATTAGCTTTGTACAATGCATTTGACTTTCATTTGATTAAATTATCTTAGTTGAATGCATTAGACTTTAATTTGAATCAAAGGCTTCGGTTCACTGTGTTTGACTTTCATTTGAGTCAAAAAGTTTTGTTTGAATGTGTTTGACTTTCATTTGATTCAACTAGCATTGTTGAATGCATTTGACTTTCATTTGATTTAGAAACCTTTGTTTGAAAGTGTTTAACTTGCATTTGATTTAATTAGCTTTTTTTGAATGTGTTTGACTTTAATTTGATTCAAAAAGCTTTGTTTGAATGTGTTTGACTTTCATTTGATTCAACTAGATTTGTTAGAATGTGTTTGACTTTAATTTGATTCAATCAGCTTTGTTTGAATGTGTTTGACTTTCATTTGATTCAATAAAATTTGGAGAATGCATTTAACTTTCATTTGATTAAATTAGCTTTGTTGAATGCATTAGACTTTAATTTGAATCAAAAAGCTTTGGTTCACTTTGTTTGACTTTCATTTGATTTAATTAGCTTTATTGAATGCATTTGACTTTCATTTGATTCAAAAAGATTTATTTGAATGTGTTTTACTTTTATTTGATTCAATTAGCTTTGCTTGAATCTGTTTGACTTTCATTTGATTCAATTAGCTTTGTTTGAATGTGTTTGACTTTTATTTGATTCAAAAAGCTTTGTTTGAACGTGTTTGACTTTCATTTTATTCAATTAGCTTTGTTTGAATGTGTTTGACTTTCATTTGATTCAATTAGCTTTGTACAATGAATTTGACTTTCATTTGATTTAATTAGATTTGTTGAATGTATTTGACTTTCATTTGATTCAGAAAGCTTTGTTTGAATGTGTTTTACTTTCATTTGATTTAATTAGCTTTGTTTAAATGTGTTTGACTTTCATTCGATTAAATTAGCTTTGTTGAATGCATTTGACTTTCATTTGATTCAAAAAGCATTGTTTGAATGTATTTGACTTTCATTTGGTTCAATTAGCTTTGTTTGAATGTGTTTGACTTTCATTCGATTAAATTAGCTTTGTAGAATGCATTTAACATTAATTTGATTCAAAAAGCTTTATTTGAATGTGTTTGAGTTTCATTCAAATCAATTAGGTTTGATGAATACATCTGACTTCCATTTGATTCAAAAAGCTCTGTTTGAATGTGTTTTACTTTCATTTGATTCAATTAGATTTGCTTGAATGTGTTTGACTTTCATTTGATTAAGTTAGCTTTGTTTAATTGTGTTTGACTTTTATTTGATTCAATTAGCTTTGTAGAATACATTAGACTTTAATTTGATTCAAAAAGCTTTGGTTGACTGTGTTTGACTTTTGTTTGATTCAATTAGCTTTATTGAATGCATTTGACTTTATTTGATTCAAAAAGCTCTGTTTGAATGTGTTTCTCTTTCATTTGATTAAATTAGCTTTGTAGAATGCATTTGACTTTAATTTGATTCAAAAAGCTTTATTTGAATGTGTTTGACTTTCATTCAAATCAATTAGGTTTGATGAATACATCTGACTTCCATTTGATTCAAAAAGCTCTGTTTGAATGTGTTTTACTTTCATTTGATTCAATTAGATTTGCTTGAATGTGTTTGACTTTCATTTGATTAAATTAGCTTTGTTTAATTGTGTTTGACTTTTATTTGATTCAATTAGCTTTGTAGAATGCATTAGACTTTAATTTGAATCAAAAAGCTTTGGTTGACGGTGTTTGACTTTTGTTTGATTCAATTAGCTTTCTTGAATGCATTTGACTTTTATTTGATTCAAAAAGCTCTGTTTGAAAGTGTTTCACTTTCATTTGATTCAATTAGCTTTGCTTGAATGTGTTTGACCTTCATTTGATTAAATTAGCTTTGTTGAATGAACTTGACTTTCATTTGATTTAGAAAGCTTTGTTAGAAAGTGTTTACCTTGCATTTGATTTAATTAGCTTTGTTTGAATGTGTTTGACTTTAATTTGATTCAAAAAGCTTTGTTTGAATGTGTTTGACTTTCATTTGATTCAACTAGCTTTGTTTGAATGTTTTTGACTTTTATTTGATTCAATCAGCTTTGTTTGAATCTTTTTGACTTTCATTTGATTCAATTAGCTTTGTAGAATGCATTTGCTTTCATTTGATAAATTAGCTTTGTTGAATGCATTAGACTATAATTTGAATCAAAAAGCTTTGGTTAACAGTGTTTGACTTTCATTTGATTCAATTAGCTTTGTTGAATGCATTTGACTTTTATTTGATTCAATCAGCTTTGTTTGAATGTGTTTGACTTTCATTTGATTCAATTAGCTTTGTAGAATGCATTTGACTTTCATTTGATTAAATTAGCTTTGTTGAATGCATTAGACTTTAATTTGAATCAAAAGGCTTTGGTTCACTGTGGTTTACTTTCATTTTGCTTCAATTAACTTTATTAAATGCATTTGACTTTCATTTGAGTCAAAAAGTTTTGTTTGAATGTGTTTGACTTTCATTTGATTCAACTAGCTTTGTTTGAATGTGTTTGACTTTCATTTGAGTTAGAAAGCTTTGTTTGAAAGTGCTTGACTTGCATTTGTTTTAATTAGCTTTGTGTGAATGTGTTTGACTTTAATTTGATTCAAAAAGCTTTGTTTGAACGTGTTTGACTTTCATTTTATTCAATTAGCTTTGTTTAAATGTGTTTGACTTTCATTTGATTCAATTAGCTTTGTACAATGCATTTGACTTTCATTTGATTAAATTATCTTTGTTGAATGCATTAGACTTTAATTTGAATCAAAAGGCTTCGGTTCACTGTGTTTGACTTTTCCTTTGATTCAATTAGCTTTATTGAATGCATTTGACTTTCATTTGAGTCAAAAAGTTTTGTTTGAATTGTGTTTGACTTTCATTTGATTCAACTAGCTTTGTTGAATGCATTTGACTTTCATTTGATTTAGAAAGCTTTGTTTTGAAAGTGTTTACCTTGCATTTGATTTAATTAGCTTTGTTTGAATGTGTTTTGACTTTAATTTGATTCAAAAAGCTTTGTTTGAATGTGTTTGTACTTTTCATTTGATTCAACTAGCATTTGTCTTAGAATGTGTTTGACTTTCATTTGATTCAATCAGCTTTGTT